>NC_041742.1:18265264-18432764 GCF_004115215.2 Ornithorhynchus anatinus | reverse complement strand
GAGGGAAAGGAGAAAGAAAGGAGAAGCAAACGACAAGACGAGAGGCACACGTGAGGAAGAGGATCAAGAGGAGGCAGGGCTAAAGACTCGAGAGTGGGGGGGGAAGGAAAAGCAGAAAGAGAGAAGAGAACGAGATAAGGAGAGAGAGTGAGGTGAGCCGGTGAAAAGGAGAGATGAGAAAGAAGGGAACAGCTGGGAGAGGGAGAGGAAGAAAGGTGTGAGAGAGAAGGGACTGGACAAACGACAGAGGGAAAAATGAGAAAGGGGTGAGGTGAGATCAGAGGAAAAGGAGAGGGATACACGAGGAGAAAGTGACATGAATGCAATGGTAGAGATAAGAGAGAAGGGGAAGTGTAAAGGATAGCTACGGAGGGAAACGAGAGAAAACACAGAGAAGTGGAGAAAAGGAGAGTTCAAGTAGACATGCGGTAAATGATGGAGAGAGAGGTAAAAGGGGAGTAGAAGGGTTGAGAGAGAAAAGGAGAATCCAAAAGGAGAATGATAGTGAGGAAAGGACAGACAGAAGAGAGGTGGAGACGAGGAGAAAGTGATGACAGGGATAAAAGAAGAAAAAAAACACAGGAGAAAGTGAGAGAAAGGGAAGCAAAAGGGAGAGTAGAAGAATAAGGAGAGGAAAGGGAGAAGCAAAAAGGAGAAGCAGAAGAGAACGGAGAATTAAGGAGAACAGGAGAGATGAGAGGAAGCAAAAAGGACAAAGTGAAGTGATTTTTCCTCAAGGGAGAGGTGAAAAGGAAGGAGACAAGAAAATAGGAGAAAAAGGAGCAAGAAATGGGAAAGGAGAAAAGGATTCACAGAATACAACAGAAAAGGGAAGAGAAAGTAGAGATGGGAAAAAGGATAAGAGAAATGGAGGAAATTAGGAAAAGGAGAAAGGAGGGCACAGTCAGGCGAGGTGAAAGGGAAGGAGAGAAGAGAAAGTTGAAAGGAGCAAAGAGACTGGGAGAAAAGTGGGAGAAGCAAAAAGGATACATACAGAAGGAGATAAAAACATTTGAGAGAAGAGAAGTTGGAGAGAAGAGAGGTGGGAGAGAAGACAAGCAAAAACAGGGATACAGGGAGGGAGAGCAAAGAAGAAAAGAGTGAGAAAGAGAGGAGGGAGAAATGAAAGATGAGAAGATATGAATAGGAGAAAAAATGGAGAAAAGCTGTTAGAAAATGGAACAGGAGAGGATGGGAGAGAGAAGAGAAAGGCGACGGGAGGGAGAGTAAAAGTAGAGAAAGGAGTAAAGGTGAGAGGAACAAGAAGAGAGAAAGGGACAGACAAAAGAGAATGGAGAGAGAGGTGAAGAGAGTAAAGAGAAAAAAGGGGGAGAGAAAAGTAGAGTGAGAGAGTAAAAAAAGAGAAAGGAAGAGAGAAGAGAAAGGGAGAGTGTGAGAAGAGAGAAAAAAAGATGAGAAAGGGGGGAGGAGAAAAGAAAGGATTAAGAAACAGCACAAAGGAGAGCGAAGAGAGGCAGTCATAAACACGTACCTGATCGTCCGGGAGTCCGTCTTTCGTCAGTCAGTGGAATTTCTCTGAACGCTTTCGGTGTGTGGCGCGCTCCACTAAGCATGTGGGAAGCTGTGATCGTCTTGTTGAGATTGAACTTAGGTTTTTGGGAACTAGTACACACATAAATTCACACATTTATTCATACGAATTTATTTGCTCGTGTACTTGGGGAAAGAGGACAGGAGTACACAGGAAGGGAAACCTTAGGTCGTTGGGAACGTTTCTCTCTGCCAGCAGAAACAAGCAAGGGGAAATTCTACGGTGCAGACCATAGTAAAGGAAACTTATTTGGCATCTCTGTGCTGGGGTAGATCTCAGTTAATCAGGTCTAACAGAGTCCCTGTCCCACATGGGGCTCACAGTCTAATGGGGAGCAGAACAGGCATTGAATCCCCGTTGCACAGGCAAGAAACCAAAGCCAAGGGAAGCCAAGTGACCTGCCTTAGGCCACACAACAAATGACAGAGCTGGAACTAGAACCCAGGGACAAGATAGATACATGGAGGATGCAGAAGAAAACACAGACTCGCTTTGTATTCTTCAGCACTGACTTATCAAGAAAGATGAGGAGCCGAGCAGATGGTACGATCCAACGGCATCGCCCGGCAACAGCTGTCGCTCAAACTCCCGGCCAAACAGAAGCTCCTGCCAGATAAGCAAGTCTCGACAAAGAAAGGTTACAACAAAGCCCCCGGCGGTGATGACAAACCATTTCGGAGCTGTAAACGACAAGAGACAACACACCCCTGACAGCAGAGACCTCCCTCTTTCAGGATATTGAAAGCAACACCGCAATCGACAGATCCAAGAGAAAAATGGTTTCCGATTAACTGCCTAGAAGAATATTGATTTCCCCTCCCCGCCCCTCAACAACCACACTAACTGCATTTCTGGAGTCCCCACAGTACAGTACGCTGTACACTCATATCACATATGCCTCCCCTACCTCGCGAGGGCAAGGATCCCATCTACTAACTCTACCGTACTCTCTCAAGAGCTTAGAGCGGTGCACGGCTCTAAGAAGCAAGTGCTCAATAGATGCCATTGACAGATTCCCGGTAGCCTGTAAGTTCGTTGCGGGCAGGGAACGCGTCTACCGACAATGTTGTACCCTACTTACCTAAGTGCTCAGTACAGTGCTGTGCACCGAGTAAGCTCTCAATAATGTCTAGCGATTCTGCTGTACTTTGCTAGGTGCTCCGCAGAGCGCTCAATAAATACCACCGATGACGATAACACTGATTACCCTATTTATTTCGTTACCCTATTTATTTTGTTAATGAATTGTACATCGCCTTGATTCTATTTAGTTGCCATTGTTTTTACGAGATGTTCTTCCCCTTGACGCTGTTTAGTGCCATTGTTCTTGTCTGTCCGTCTCCCCCGATTAGACTGTAAGCCCGTCAAACGGCAGGGACTGTCTCTATCTGTTGCCGACTTGTTCATCCCAAGCGCTTAGTACAGTGCTCTGCACATAGTAAGCGCTCAATAAATACTATTGAATGAATGATTAGACTGATGGATTGCTCTGCACACAGTTAAATGCTCAGCAGTTACGATAGAGTCCCTGCCCACATGAAGGTTACAATCTAATGGGAGAGGCAAACGCAAAAACAACCAGAGCACTCAAAAACTAAATAAAGCACACCGTATGTCTGGACGAGGAGCGAGGTGGACGGCTGAGTGGCTACTTCAGTTTTTTCTCCGCGTCTCGTTCCGAGGAGACGCAAGCTTGGGTCCACCCTCCTTCCTGTGACCTTGCTGTGGGCAGGGAATGTGTCTGTTTACTTTTGTACTGTATTCTCCCAATCGCTTAGGTGTGTGCAGGGCACTGTACAAGTGCTCAATAAATACAACTGTATGTAGATAGGCTAAAATGGATTCTGAGTACTCACACCATTTCCTGGCTCCGTGGTGGGGGGTGGAGGCCTCATTTTTGGAAACCAGGAGGCTGCTTCCCTTGCCTCAGTCCTGTTTTGTAGATCTCCGTAGCTTGACACGTAGGTGGGCGGCCACGCTACGTCATAGCCGTTTCAAGTTGTCACCGTGACAGAAAACAAATAGGGCCGGAAACTCCTTCTGAATATCGGTACGGTGCTCGTTAACTGCTGGGGTAGATACAACTTAATCGGGTCGGAGTTGCAGTCCCTGCCCCTCTGGACTGTGAGCTCCTTGTGGGCAGGGAATGTGTCTGTTTACTGTTCTGTTGTACTCTCCCAAGTGCTGAGTACAGTGCTCTGCACACATTAAGTCAACACTCAATAGCTACAATTGAATGAATGAATGAATGTCCCACCTGGGGCTTGCAGCATTAATCCCCATTTTACAGATAAGGAAACTGGAGCCAAGTGACGGAACTTTCCCGAGCTCACACGACAGACGTGGCAGAGTCAGGATTAGAACCCAGGTCCTCCGACTCCCAGGCCTGGGCTCTTTCCACTGGGCCATGCCACTCCTCAAATATATGCGATGATGACGATAACAGTAAACTGCGGTATTTGTGAAGCGCCGGGTCCCAATGCCCATTTTAGAGGTGAGGGAACTGAGGCGCAGAGAAGTGAAGTGACTTGCCCAAGGTCACATGGCAGAAAAATGGTGGAGCGGGAATTAATAATAACATTGGTGTTTGTTAAGCACTTAGTATGTGCAGAGCACTGTTCTAAGCCCTGGGGTAGATACAGGGTAATCGGGTTGTCCCACGTGAGGCTCACAGTGTTAATCCCCATTTTACAGATGAGGTAACTGAGGCACAGAGAAGTAAAGTGACTTGCCCACAGTTAGCTGACAAATGGCAGAGCTGGGATTCAAACCCATGACCTCTGACTCCCAAGCCTGTGCTCTTTCCACTGAGCCACGCAATTAGAACTCACAGCCTTCCGACTCGCAGGCCGGTGCTCTATCCGCTAAGCCATACCTTGTGGTGAAGCCTTCATATTCCTTCCCGTGTCTGTGGGTGTCTTATCCCCTTGTCAAATGCCCTGCTGGTTTACAAACACAATTTTAAAAAAAGAATTAGCTGGCGGCTGGAGAATATTTACCCCCTGCATTTCATCCCAGGGATCTCTTCGCGTTCTCTAGAAATGTCTTTTTGCGTAATCTCTGTAGAGGTTCATAGGTGTTTCGCTTCATTACATCGACATCTATCCGTACTACACTCCAACATTTCTCAGTGTTAGGTGCAAACAACAACGCTGACTAGGTGACGTTTGCATTTGGGGACACTGATCTGTGTGACGATCAAAAGAGAAAACCGAGAGGGTGGTCCGATGATTCATATTGTTAGACAGACCGTCCGAATTGATTTCGGTTGGATCGCAAAAGCGGGCTGGGTGGCTGAAGAGAGAAAGGTTACTCTCGCAGAACGGCAATGTATGATTTATGAATAGACCGTGATGGAACGCTCAATGCAGACCTCCACCCAAAGACAAATCTGTGTTTTGGAAAATTGATGTCAGAGGCTAACCTTAATGAGAGCGGCAACTGTGTAGTGATGGAACATCACACCGCATCACTGTCTTCAGCCATTTCTCCTCAGGTGCTCATTAATCTGGGGTTAAGCCACAATTTCCTCTTTCAAATGATGCAAAAAGTATACTGCCCTATATAATTAATAATACCTTTCCTCCTCTCTGGAGGGAAAAATAATGCCTTTCCTCCCCCCAGCTTCAGACCATGAGCCGCCCGTGGAATAAGGACAATGTCCACCCTGATAAACTTTTGTCTCTTCCAGCGTTTACATCAGTGCTTGACACAAAGTAAATGCTTGACAAATGCCATTCAGAGAAGCAGCTCGGCCACTTGGCTCTCTTTGTCAGTTGCAGATGAGTGCCGATGTCAAATGCAGAAGTAACGGGGATATTTTCACTGTAGGGGCTAGTCGAGTGAGCTGTAGCCTAAATGGGGAGAAGAGTGTAATGGGAAAATCTTTTTAAAAAATAAATGATTTTTAATCCATACTATCAATCAGTGGTATTTATTGAACACTTAGTTTGCAGAGCACTGTACTAAGCGCTTAGGAGAGTATAATAGAGTGAAGAGACAATTTTTGCCCACAAGGAGCTTACCTTTAAGTCTGCATTTATTAACGCTAACTCTTCCCCATTAGAATCATGTGCACTTCCCTCTATTCTCTAAGGCAAGGGGCCAGTACAGCCTTCTGCAAGAAACAGACTCGGGATTTAGAATTGTTTCTTTGATATTTGTTCAACAGTTACTATGCGTCAATCGCCGTTCTAACCGCTGGGGTGGATATAAGTTAATCGGGTTGGACTCAGCCTCTATCCCACATTCTTAAGCCCCATGTTAGAGAGGAGGGAACTGAGGCACAGAGAAGTCAAGTGCCTCGCCCAAGGTCACACAGCAGGCAACTGGCAGAGCCAGGATTAGAACTCAGGTCCTCTGATTTGCAGCCTGTGCTTTGAGCGCTAGGCCCAGCTGCCTCCCAAATTGGCTCGAAAAACCCATTCCCTTCCATCCAGTTAGCACCTGACCCAAACCACACCAGGCAGATAGGAAGCTGTCGTCTTTTTAAGGACCCTAGAGTGGAATTACCCATCATCTCCCTAAGCAACCCTTTCTGGTGTTGAGCACGATACACCATTAGGCAACCATTCCTATGCTAAACCAAATCCCTTATATCGAAGCTTAAACCTGCTTTCATTCTGCTCTGTACCATCAGCTTACATGAGAAATAACCTAAAACAAAGCTCTGAGATGTCCAGGGAGATCAAGAAGCTTACAGAGAAAAGCACACAGAAAAGATCTGGCCTCTTTAGAATGGAAAGCTAGAACTGACGTATTAAAAAAAATATCCTGAAGGGTGAGGACTAGGGAGAGAGTTATTCACCAAAGTATACACAACAGGGCAAAGGGACACCTTTAACCTCCAAGGAGATAGATTTTAAATGAATGACAGGAAACCCTTTTTCCTCCAGTGTGTTGTAAACTGAAAGAATTCATTACCACAGGATGTGACAGAGGACAAAAAAAATCAACTGATTCGAGAATGGTTTGTATGAAGATTTCGTGAGAGATCCATAATAGGTCTGAAAGGAAGGTTAGGATACTTAAGATCCTGTTGAATCCACTGGTATAGTGGACTCTACCAAGTGCTTAGTGCAGTGCTCTGCACCCAGTAAGCACTCAATAAATATGACTGATTGATAGATAACTCAATTACAGTGCTTGCGCTTTGCCCAGCACCACGCGTAATGATGATGGTACTAATAACTACGGTATATGTTAAGCCCTTACTACATTCCAAGCACTAAGTGTGGCAGAGAGAAGACTGTTAGGTTGGACACAGTCCCTGTCCCACATGCTGTACCAAGTGTAAGGTATGGGGAGTTGGATTCCATCCCCAATTTACAGATGAGGAAACTGAGGCCCAGAAGCAGACAAGCGGCGGAGCCAGGATTTAGACCTCGGGTGCTCTGATTCCCATGCTCGGACTCTTTCCACTGGGCCACGCACCTCCGCGTCTATTTTAATATAGAGAAGCGGCGTGGTGTAGCGGAAAGAGCATGGCCCTAGGAGTCAGAAGGACCCGGTTCGAATCCCAGCTCCTCCACTTGCCTGCTGGGTGACCTTGGACAAGTCACTTTGCTTCTCTGGGCCTCAGTGACCTCATCTGTGAAATGGGATTAAAACTCTGAGCCCCGTAAAATGGGGATTAAGGGGACTCTCTAAACCGTTAAACTCATTGTGGGCAGGGAACTGGTTTACCAACTCCATTACCTTGCACTCTCCCAAGCGCTTAGAACAGTGCTCTCCCTCTGCTAAAAGCTGTTCCCATACAGTAAAAGAGCTAGGTTTCAGTGGTTCTGATTCATGTAAAAAATTGGTTGGTTCAGCTCAAATGATGAAGGGCTCTCACTGTAAGTGAAAATGGTGAATGTTTACAAAAGTATGTAATTGGGGAAAAATCTGTTGAAAATGTCCCTTATATTTCAGTTTTTAATTCCATCGGAAGAATAATGATCACTCCAGTAATAGATGTGTAGTGTTCAAAATTTGCTGAAATGTGGGGGTTAAAACTGCTTTCTGTACCAAAAAAAAAGGCATAAGCATTTTCATTCATCTCTGATTTTTGATACAAAACTTCAACTCTGGTTTATTAAAAAGGCTAGGAAGGTTACAGAAATTGATCCTCACTCTAAAAATGTCAGTTGATATTTTCATCCTTTGCGAAATCCAAGAGGGCTCTTTGGCATAGAACCTGTTTACAGTATCTATTTTGTCACTGACCCCTTGCCTGTGTCCTCGCCCTGGCCCGGAACTCCCTTCCCCAACTAAGCCCACATTTCCTCTCCCTTTTCTGTGTCACACCTAGGCTTAAATCCATCCCCAGCCCATATTCCCCCCAGCCTCAGCCTTACCTATCTGCAACTTCTTTCTTTATATTAACGTCTGGATCCCCTCCTAGACTTGTGGGAAGGGATCGTGTCTCCTACTCTGTTAGAGTGTACGGTCCCAAGCACTTGCTACAGTGCTCTGAGCATAGTAAGCGCTCGATAACTTAACAGGAAGGAGTTCCTTCTGTAACTCAAAACTTTTATGGAGCCAACTGCCTCCTTTTTGCAGTCTTTTGAACTGAGCCACAACTCCCTCATAGAGTGGATTTCAGTATTAGGAAGAGCTCTTGGAATGACTACGGTCTGGATACATGCTAGAAACCTCAAAATCCTGACCAACTCGACTCAATCTTTTTCCAACCCCACTGATGACTGGGAAAAGTTTAGATAGATGAAATAGATAGATGAAATGTGGGCTCCGGTTCTCCTTCCTACTTAGACTGTGAGCTCCGTGTGGAACGGGGACTGTGCCTGACATGATTATCTTCCGTCTTTGCAAAAGCGCTTTAAAAAGTGCTTGCCACGTAGTAAGCACTTAACCGACACCACTATTGTTATTACTATTATCTACTTGGGCCCGGAGACAACACACCAAGTCTTTCTGGCTTTTGATGTCCTAAATGCCCTTCTTAGGAGAGCCAGTAAAAGATCTGACAACTTCCAGGTATTTCTTTTGTGTACATTAGAGCTTTGTTCTTGGGAACATCTGCTAGCCATCTACTTCTAATGTACTCAACATTTTGAAGCCTAGAACAGAAGAGGTAGACACAATCCCTTACCTTAAGGAGCATACGATTCAGTGGGAGGATCCTCCTTGAGTATTAAATGAAGCTAAAGAAAATGCAGAGGTTTTTTAGAAACCCAGATAGCCCATAGGCAGATAGAAACGTTCAAAGACCTTTACTACTATAATGAAACTAATTAAAAACTACCTAGATTAGTTTCTAGAAATCTAATGACTAGAGTGTTCTCCGATATGCTGTTCTTCTGCGGCAGGTCCACGTAATGCCATTATTCTGCCATCTTTAAAGACGGCTGAGGAGTAGCGGCAAGAGCCGGGGCGCAATGGCCTCTAGCTGACTTACCCCCTCCATCCATCTCACTTTCCCTCGCTCTCATGTTAAAAATAGGAAAATGAATGAATTAGGAGAGAATACACTAATGAATAACTCATGCAAATGATTATGCAAAAGGATTCCTAAGTATTTTCATCAGCGTTTCCACAGTGATGACTTTCCATTTCCACCTCCTCTGAATATTTGAGTTATGGAATGGTTTTCCCGGTGACTGAACGGGTCTCATCCAATGCAATCCCCAAAAAGTCCAGGGTTTTTCCAGCCTAAAAGAACCAGCTTTTCTCGCCCTCTAGAACTGTAAGCTCCTGTTATCAATGAACTCTCCCAAGAGCTTAGTACAGTGTTCTGCACACACTAAGTGTTCAACAAATATATTCGTCTGTGCAGCAGGGAGCACTCATCCTATCAGGAAACTAAGCAGGGAAGAGGAAAACCGGGGAAAGTCTCCATCAGCATGGCCTGCTGGAAAGAGCACAGGCTTAGGAGTCAGAGGATCAGTAATGAGCGCTTACTGTGTGCAAAACAATGTACTAAGTGCTTGAGAGAGTGCGATATAACTATATAACAGACATACTTCCTGCCTACAAGTAGCTTGCAACCTAGATGATCCGGGTTCTAATTCCAGGTTTGCCACTTGTGTGCTGGGTGACCTTGGGTAAGTCACGTAATTTCTCGGTGCCTCGGTTACCTCATACGTAAACGGGGATTAAATCCTCCTCCCTCTGACTTAGACTCTGAGTCCCACGTTAGAAAGGGACTATGTCCAAACGGATTATCCCATATCTACCCCAGTGCTTATTACCGTGCCTGGGATATAGTAAGCGCTTAATAAGTATCACCTATGGTCCTGTCAGTCTTTTCACGTTTCCTTATGGATGAACACCTGTGTCTCTTTTTTTAATCAATCGCATTTACTGAGTGATCAGTGGGTGCCGAGCACTGTACTTACCGTTTGAAAGTACTTCTGTCTCTTCCTCTGAAATCTGTCTTCTCCCATGTCTCTCCTCCTCTTTCTTCTTCCCTGAAACTGACTTCCTTTTCTGCTCCATCATCTCCTTTTTTGGCCTGTGCTGAGTAATAATAATCATATTCATTATGGTATCTGTCAAGCGTTTACCATGTTCAAGCTCTGCGGTAGACACAGTACCATCGGATCAGACACAGTTGCAGTACTACATGGGGCAGATGGGTAGGACGGGGGTGAGGCGTCAAATGGAAGTGGGGGTGAAAACCTGAGGTCATGGGACCACGCAATTGTCCCAGAAACCAGGCAGAACTGGAAAGTGTTGATTTCACTAAGGTCCATCTCAAACGCATCCTCACCTGCTCTGACTTTGCCCTCTCCTCCGCCTAGCAACAATACTTGTCCGCCCTTACTGACTCCCATGCCCTCTGCCCAGGCCAGTTGTTTCGGACTTTTCACTCCCTCGTCAAACATACTGCCTCCCCATCTCCACCTCCTATCTCTTGCCCCTAATGACCTGGCCATGGACTTCATCAATAAAATTCACCGGCTGTGTGACCTTGGGCAAGTTACTTCACTTCTCTGTGCTTCAAGTCCCTCATCTATAAAATGGGGATTAAGACTGTGAGCCCCATATGGGACAGGGACTGCGCCCAACCTGATCTTGCTCCTATCGCAGGACTTGGTATAGTGCCTGGTACAAGTGCCTAGCAAATATAAAAAATGATTATTTGAATTGTTGTTAAACTTGTCCCAGTTCACCCTGTAGAACACAGTTATAAACTTCTTGAGGGCTGTGCCTACTTACTCGGTTGTAGTCTCCCAAGCACTTAACCCAGAGCTCTGCACACTTAATACCTCAATAAATGCAACTGACTGATTAATTGGTGTAACCCTGGATGAGTCACTTCACCTCTCTGAGCCTCAGTTTCTTCAAATGTAAAATAGGGGGCCGGAGACTGGCTTCTCATTGACTCATGAGGATGCTGTGGAGACAGAGTGAGATAAATGGGCAGGGAACCTGTCTACTAACTCTCCTGCATCATACTCTCCCTAGCGCTTAGTACATTAAGCAGAGAAGCAGTGTGGCCTAGAGGATAGACCCCGGGCCTGGGAGTCAGAAGGATCTAGGTTCTAATCCCAGCTCCGCCACTTATCTCCTGTGTGACCTTGGGCAAATCACTTTACTTCTCTGTGCCTCAGCTACCTCATTTGGAAAATAGGGATTGAGACTGTGAGCTTTATGGGGACAGGGACTGTGCCCAACCTGAATACCTTCTATCTACCCCAGAGGTTTGTACAGTGCCTGGAACATAGTAAGCGTTTAACAAATGCCATAAAATTATTATTATAGAACTCTGCACATAGAAAGCACTCAATAAATACCATTGATTGGTGGAAAACAGAAATGCTACACAAATATACGGCATTATTCATGGGTCTGTCTTGTATCAAGCCTGCCTCTGGGATCCTCCCATCTTTCTGAAGTCTTTGCTCAAGGACAACGATTCGTTTCCCAATTACTGACCTCCAGGATGGCCTGGGGCCATTATAAAGCAAGAGTGAATGTCAGTTTATCGATTCATGAGGGAAAATTTATTCCTTCTGATTTGCCCAGTAAATGGTTTGGGGATAAATGATCTTTTTAGGTGATAGTGTCACTTAAAACAGGATTACAAGATCTCTCACAGGTAGGGTCTTGGCAATGGAATAATTCAGGTAGGTTCTAGAGAGGATGATGCCGAACTTCCCGGTGCACTGTATGATTCCAACATTTAAAAACTCCTTACGTATATATGATATTCTGCTCTGAAAGCTATGGAAACAGCAGTATAATCTCCTACTTATGACACTGACCTTTTCAAAATGGTGTTTTCTCTCAAAGCAAAGTGACAATGTAGTTGAAATATTTACCACAGAAGGTAATGCTTGCAATGACGCTCTATTGTCCTTGCCCTAGCTTAGGAGAGGATACATAAAGGATCCATTTCTTTTTCAAAAATCAAGTGTGGGTCAGCTCTACTTATTCTAAATTTCGGAATTTGACCTTTTTTTACTCAAATCCATTTTGATGTTATGTAATGCTGGAGTAACCATCTTCCCTCTCGCTGTCCCTCACACTGTATCCTTTAACCTCATCTCAGTAACTCTCACAGTCAGGGATGGTGGACTACTTCTCATGGGATATCCTGGTACTCAATCCTCTTTGGTGGGGCAATTGCAGCTTTCCACTGGCATTGTGGAAGGAGCTAGGAAAACTTACAATTTGACCTTCCGCAATCTATTCTAGGAAAGGACATTCCCTCTCCTCTATCCTGCTGTCATCATCATCATCATCAACTGCTTTTGCTACTTTACTGTTAATGCTATGCACAGTGGATGCTACTGAGTACTATTACCTTAGAAAAAAATATTACTTTTTTATGGTATCTGTAAAGTGCTTACCATGTGTCAGGCAGTGTTTTAAGTGCTAAAGTAGATAGAAGTTGATCCCAAAGGGCCTATTTTCATCAGTGATTAGAAAATAGTGGTGGCTTTTTTATCTAATATTTTATCTGTCTATTATTTTTTATCTTGATTTTTATTATCTAGGATATGCTTTCCCAGAGGTCCAGAGGAAGATCTGATTCCCCTGAAACTTTGGAACGGTATGTTCACAAAAGTGTCTCTGGAAGCTCAAAACTCCCACACCTCTCCAAAGAACATCTGAAAACGCCACAGATTTCTCGAGTAATTAGCAGAGCAGACCTTTGACTGGCCCCTGATTTCACATCTCCTACTCACGGCAAGCTTTCTACCTCTGCTGATCCATAAAACAAGAAGAAATGGTCATTCAAACTAGATTTAGAGAAGCAGTATCAATATGTTTCAAGGACTGTGCATGCTACAGTGGAAGAGAGAATGTTATTTGGGCATTCACTTTTTTCATTATGGAGAAACAGACAGAACTGGTCATGTTAGGAAATTCCAGGTCCTTTGAGCTTCATATTATTATGACCTAGAGAAAAGCAGTGTGGCCAGGTGGAAAAAGCACAGGCCTGGGAGTCAAAGGCCCTGGGTTCTAATCCTCCGTCCATCACTTGTCTGCTGGGTGACCATGGGCATGTCACTTTCACTTGTCTGTGCCTCACTTCCCTCATCTCTCTGCAAAAGGGTGATTCAATACCTGTTCGCCCTCCTCATCAGCCTGTGAGTGGGACCTGATTGTCTTATATCTACCTCAACAGTTAGTACAGTGCTTGGCACACAGTAAGAGTTTAAAAAATACCTCAATTATTATTATTATTACCATGATCAAAACTAACCTTTTTTCATCTGGCAGTACGGATTCAGAGGAGTCCAATAAAGAATGAGCAGAAATGATGATGATGTGCTTAATCTGGCAGTGTGTCTTGGTGGCAAGAGCACAGTCCTGGAAGTCAGAAGCCTTGGTTCTAATCCAGCTGTGCCCCCTGTCTGCTGTGTGACCTCACTAGACTTCACTTCTCTGTGCCTCAGTTCCCTCATCTATAAAATGGGGATGAAGACCATGAGCCTGAGGTGGGACAGGGACTGTGTCCAACCTCAGTACACTGTATCTACCCTAGCAATTAGTACAGTGTCTGACACATAGCATGCGTCTAACAAATACCATTTTTAAAGAAAGGAATATGGTAATACGAAAGGGCAATGACCAAAAGAAGGACGGCAGCTACCTCAAAGCTATTCAGAAGCAGACTATCCACTTTTTGGATGATCCAGGTCTGCTGTTTCTCTTCTAATTCTCTTTGCCTGCAGGGAATCAGAGGCCCCCGGAGAGAATCAGATGTGTACGAGGTGAGCTAGTCAGAGATGAACAGCCTAATAATAACTGCGGTATTTGTTAAGTGCTTTCTATGTACCAGGCACTGTAATAAGCACTGGGTGGATACAGGCAAATCAGGTTGAACACAGTCCCTGTCCCTCGTGGGGCTCACAGTCTCGATCCCCATTTTACAGATGAGGTAACAGAGGCCCCGAGAAATGAAGAGACTTGCCCAAGGTGACACATCAGACAAGTGGTGGAGCCGGAATTAGTACCCACGTCCTTTTGACCTCCAGGCCCGGGCTCTATCCACTACACCATGCTGCTTCATCATGCTTCCAGCTGAACAAACCCTGAGCTGGAGAGGTGATTCTCCTACCACCAAGAAAAAGGGATGATTACAAGTCGTGGTGGTTTAGAATATTCAGCAGCAGGGAGACTCTGCTGTGCTTGGGAGTCTCCTACTTGCAATCTGGTGGACAGAGAAATAAAACTTGAGAATATGTTTGAGGCCTTCTATCTGGGAGACAAAGGAGTCTCAAAATCCAGTTTTTTCCTTTTCTTTACACCAGCGTAAGCACCCCCATGACGATACTGATGGAAAAATTTCTCCTCGTTCTATCAAGCCACAGAATCCAGAGCGGAGACCAGGCTAGGACCAAGCTACGAGTTCTGAATAAAACATTTACTGATTAATGGTGTTCAAACCTGTAAAAGAAAGGAGGCAAGTGACAGTGAGATGCCAGACAGGTTCTAACCCATTTTTCATTTAATTAACACCGTTTTTTCAGGCAGTATCCTTTGCTTGGAGTCACACAGTAACTTTGTCTTGAAAGGATGCCTATAAATAACTTGTCAACTACCTCTGAAGACATAAATAGGGATCCCCAGCTCTCGGAGTTTTGATGATAATTCCCATGGTTAGAATCCTAGGGAGGTCTCCATGGCGATGATGGGATGGACCGATGGCTGACTCTCCATTATTGAACCAGTTTGTTCATAGTTCATTCATTCATTCATTCACGGGGGCCACTTGGCTAACGAGGGAAGATAATTTCCCCGGAACACCGTCCATGAACTTGCTCTTCAGAGCCCCCAGCAAATTGGGCAAGAAATGGTAGTCATTACGTGCAGTTCAGCCCACTGAGACCGCTTGATAAAAAGTGCCAGTCCCCAAAATATCAGTATCATGCTTCACCGGCTGAAGCAAAGCACACCAACAAAAGCCATCCTGGAAAAATCAAAATTCATAGTTCACTTAGACACTTGGTCATGTTCTCCCATTCATCCTGTTCTAAGATGAAAGAGAAGAAAACTCAAGGTTCTCAAAAGGAGATAGAACTCTTAGGGAAAATAGATAAGAATATAATTTTGCTTTATAAATTGACATATGTAACTTTGCCTTCATGAGTATGCGTGTATATAGTTTCACTGCTACCATTATGTGTGTGAGTTTAAATTTTGAACACAAAGGAAAAATAAGTCAGTTTAAATTATTCCCCACTAAATAAGAATGGGAAAAGAGCCCCATAGAAAATTTATGATAGTCCTAAGTCATTTTTGCTCAGCTTACAAGGTGCTGATGATTCATTTAATATCTGTGAATATTATTCTGTTTTTAATAGCACTTTGCCTAGGATCATTTAGCTGTGAGGTTGTACCCATCAAATTGGGTACTTGTTAACTGCATTTCCCTTTGTTTAAATATGCTTTAAATTTTTTGTTGTTTTTTCCAATTGTGATTATTGTTCAAAGTCTGCTCAAAACATCTGACAGGTTGCATGTCTGTGTCAACCTCCGGGTATATTACTTGCATAATTGGGCCTTGTTAACTAGCCATTAATCGTTGCACATGTTCATTTCTTTCATCCATTCAAGTTTGATTTTATTGTACTATTTTTCTGGATGAAAGAAAGGTATAGGTAAAGCTAATGAAAAAATACGATCCACTTCCCCAGATAAACATCCGTCATGTGATAATAAGCATATTCCCATTATGAGATTGATCCATCATAAATTCATTTGCCAGGGAACTTGCTAATTTAATATTGAATCCTGCCAACACATACCCGATACCCAAAAAATTCCAGATGAAGGAATTGACGATGAGAAATCACCGCGCTATCTACACGGTCAATCTGTCATATTGAATAACATTGTGAAATTGTTCCACACTGCACTATTTATTTCCCTCCAAAGAGTAATAACCCCAAAGTATCATTATCGAATGAATGTATAATTGGGAAAAGAAATATTGTGAAACCATCTTTTTTTTTTTCCATTCCTACCATTTTACGATGGAATGGTTTTCCTTCACTCTATTTCACTATGTCCCTATTCTAAGCCAACTGTTTCTACTGTTTTCAAATAATGGGTAATTGTGTTTTTATGTTTTTTAATCAACCACTGGTACTCACTGACTATTTTATGCAGAGCACTGCATTAAACACTTGGAAGAGTACAACACAGTTGGTAGAGACTGAAAGATTGTTATGGGCAGGCATGTGTCCGTTAATTGTTATATATTCTGCTCTCCCAAGCGGTCAGTACAGCGCTGTGCGCACAGTAAGCACTCAAAAAATACAACTGAATGAATGAATCTTTGCAGGGGCTTTGAAGCAGGAAGCTCTCTCAAACCACCCGCCCAACATTCGCAACTGGCGAAATGTACAATTCATGCCGTGAGCGGGGAAGGCATGGGAACCAAAGCCGAAGGTGGAGTCTGCATCTGTTTACTGCCTCCGAAACGTAAAAGAGTTCTGAATATTTCAATATGTTCTTGGCATTTCCTTCGTGGAAAGTAAATGCACTGAATTCCTTTGAAATTTCTCTGTCGATTCAGCAGTTTGAACTGAGTCCGCTGAGTGATGCTTTAGAGTACGTTGTTTGACAAGTCATTTATGATGCATAATCTGCTTCCTTTCCTTACATTTAATGTAGTATGCAAGCCAGGAGCTCAAATCAATACAAGAGGAGAGTGTCAGCAAGATTTGTTCTAGAAACATGTATATCTGAATTCTGATATTCATTTCCCCATAAAATTCTAATGCCATTCAGCCTGAAATCATAGGAGGAAATGATTAAGGAAGAGTTGATCTCTGAGGGAATAAACATTATAATAAAGAACATAAAACGATAAGCAATGCCATCTTAGAGCTATCTGAGTCCATCCCAGCCCAGGTTTCTTTCACTCAATCAAGTAGCATTTACTAAACTCCTATTGCATGTAATAATAATAATAATGTTGGTATTTGTTAAGCACTTACTATGTGCAGAGCACCGTTCTAAGCGCTGGGTTAGATACAGGGTAATCAGGTTGTCCCACGTGAGGCTCACAGTTAATCCCCATTTTACAGACGAGGTCACTGAGGCCCAGAGAAGTTAAGTGACTTGCCCACAGTCACACAACTGACAAGTGGCAGGGCCGGAATTCGAACCCATGACCTCTAACTCCCCAGCCCGGGCTCTTTCCACTGAGCCACACTGCCTCTCTGTACTAAGCGAGTGGGAGAGCATAAAAGATTTGGCATTTACTGAGCACTTACTGTGTCCAGAGCACTGTACTAAGCACATGGGAGAGCACCATAAAACTGAGTTGGTTGACGTGAGGAGCAGCGTGACCTAGTGGAAAAACGCATGGCCTGGGAGTCAGAAGATCTGGGTTCTAATCCTAATCCTTCCATGTGGTGCTGTGTGACCTTGGGCTAGTCACTTCACTGCCCTGTGCCTCAGTTACCTCATCTGTAAAATGGGGATTCGATACATGTTCCCCCTCCTACCTACAGTGTGAGCCCTACATAAGTCAGGGAATTTGTCTGACCTGATTTCCTTGTATCTTCCCCAGTGCTTTAATCAACCAGTGGTATTTATGGTGCGCTTACTAGGTGCAGATCACTGTTCTAGGTGCTTAAGAGAGGACAATATATTAGAATTAGCCAGCGCATTCCCTGCCCATAATGAGTTTACAGTCTAGAGGGGGAGATAGACATTAATATGAATGAATGAGTAACTCATAATAAAGAACAGATGGAAGGAACTGAGGCACGGAGAAGGCAAGTGACTGGCCCAAGGTCACAGAGCAGGTACTTGGAGGAGTCAGGATTAGAACCCAGGTTTTCTGACTCCCAGGCCTGTGCTCTTTCCACTAGCTAAAACCACTTCCTTAGAGGGCAGATGCTAGGGCGTGGCTTTTGCCCTAAAATACAACATATCTGGGCACAGGCAGTAGAGACCTGAAGATTAGAGATGGCCAAGCTTTTGTCAGTGGAGGAAACAGAAGAAGAGAGATGGACAGGAGGAAAATGGAAGATGCTGGTCAGAAATGGGTCAGTGAGCTGGAAGAGGCATTAGGGGCAGACAGGTCTGGCACGAAGAGGGAGGAGGGAGGTGAATGGGAGGAAAGTATTGAGAGAAAAGTGAACCTTTCAATGAGGAAATGGGGAATATTAAAATGAATGTCTGTTCCTGCCCCCCGCCCCACCCGTAGACTGTAAGTTTGTTGTGGGCAGGGAATGTGTCTGTTTATTGTTATAATGTACTCTCCCAAGCGCTTAGTATAGTAAGCTCTCAGTACATATGACTGACAATGAATGGGTGAGTGATTTAAAAAGTAAGTGGGGTGAAGGAACTGTTCTGGAAGAAAAGAGGAGACGGATGGGCAGGGGAAAAGGCAAGGACTGAGGAGGGAGGCAGAAATGAAAGGTCAGAGGAGGAATGGGAGGCCTAGGGACAGAATAAAGACATAAAGGAGAGGGACAGTGATAAACTAAGGGGAGAATGGAAAAACGCTTCAGGAACAGGAAGATGGAGAGAAAATCTAAGAGGCTGAGATGGAGAGAAACAACAGTGAGAGAAAAATGTGAATAAAAAGAGTGGATAAAGAGAAGCCCTCTAACTATATATCCTGGTTAGAGGCTAGATAATACTACTAGGACAGGAGGGCCACTTCACTATTTTTAAGAGCATGATGTAAGGCAGTATGGCCTAGTGAAAAGAGCACTGACCTGGGACTCAGAGGACCCAGGTTCTAATCCCACTCCACTCCAGACAATCCAGCTTGTCTGCTGGGTCACCCTGGACAAGTAATTTAACTTCTCTTTGTCTCAGTTACCTCATCAGCAAAATAACAGTTAAAACTAGGAGCCCCATGTCGGAGGTGGACTGTGCCCATCCTGATTATCCCGCACTTAACCCAGTGCTTAGTAGATTTCCTGGCACAAATTAAGCACTTAAATACCTTTAAAAAAAATTTAGATTCAGGACATTTAAATCTTTTTCTACAGATAATGCAAAAAACTTTAATATATATCTTTATAATATTACATAAAATATTATATAAAATAAAAGAATATGTGCCACTATTCTTGGACCTTTCAGCTTCAGGTGATGGTTAGATAACTTTAATTTCCCTTCCCAAAGATGGGCAAAACACCAGTTAAAATGTTACGTGACTTTAGTGTATAATAAATATTTAAATACTCTAATATGGCTTTAATCCTTCTTCACGTGTATCCAAGACACTTTATTTGGTTATTTGCCATTTTTTCAGTTGCTCCAATGTCATGATAAATGTTTGTAGGTGTGTTCATTTGGAGAGCAGACACATCCATAAATGTATCCCATTTTCTCTAATGCAGTTTTCATTAATGGAAGGATTCATATGTCACTTTTTTATGTTTAACAGGAAATTGGTTTTCCTACTAACCAAAACCAGTTGGGCCGCTTCTATCTCAAGCTCGAGGATCCATTCCCTGAGTGAGGGTGGGCCTGGAGAGTAACAGTAAATTAAGTACAAAATCCATGTCAGAAAGGAGGGGGAAAAAAGGCTTCATTAGCTCTCATTATTAAGGACTTAGATAATGATTTTTTTCAAAAATGAATGCTTCATCCTGAGATGAAAATAGATATCATTTTCTTTTGACCTATTCAATAATCCCATGGTTACAAGGGCACCACAGTCAAGATGCTGTTATTTGTAGGGCTGGAGAAAAAAAAAAAGAAGCAATATGGGGATATGTGAGTTTTATGGGAAAGATACTGTCTTCTGCTTCCAGTAGTCACACAGACAAGAAAAATGGGTTTAAATTAAAGCCAGGGATATTTTTGTACGACATAAATTAAGCACGTCGATACGGGGGTCAGACCCACAGCCCACCCAAATGAGTATTCTGTCTCCAAAGGTGTTACCAGGACGTTTATAGGGGCATTTGTTTATGGAGAGACTAAAATTTCTAACTTTTCCTTCTACCTCCCTAACGTATCCTTTGTATTCTAATGTATCACTCTTCCATATATTTATCCAAAACCCTCTTAGTTACTTAGAGTTATTTGTAGACAACACAATTCCCTACGATACCAAATTTCATATAATAATTGCAGTCTTTGTTAAATGCTTACTAGGCACACGGTACCATAATAAGTGCTGTGATAAGTATAAGATAATCGGGTCAGAGATGGCCCCTGTCCCACATAGGGCTCACAGTCTTCAACCCCATTTTACAGATGAGGTCGCTGAGGCCCAGAGAAGTGAAGTGACTTGCCCAAGGTCACCCAGCAGACAAGTGGTGGAGCGGGGATGAGAACCCGGATCCTTCTGACTCCCAGGCCTGAGCTCTATCCACTAGGTCACGCTGCTTCTCTTCCACGTGAGGTATGGTATAATGGTACCCCTTGTTGCGGGACTGGGGTCCTCGGTGAACAAAAATTGCCACGTACTTCCTATCCGAAGCTTGACCGATTCTGTACACATCAACTGTGACCCGTCCCAGAAGAGAGCTTTCCAGACTGCATACAAGAGCTGCTCCATTCCTCTGACGCTCTCGGTTGCCTTGGTCTACAGCTTCCTAAACCGTGGCAAGGAGAAGGGGACATGATAATCCCGGTGAAGACAGACCACGGTTTCATTCATTCATGCCTCTGGACTGTAAGCTCCTTGTGGGCATGAAACATGTCTACCGACTCTGTTTTACTGCTCTTGTGTACTCTCCCAAACCCTCAGTACAGTGCTCTGCACACAGTAAGCACTCAATACCATCGACTGAAACATGTGTATCAATTCTGTTGTCTCGTACTCTCCCAACCGCTTAGTACGGTCCTCTGTACTCAGAAAGGTCTCCATAAATACCGCTGACTGATACACTGACAAAAGGATACAGTTTGTTGTATTTTCTATCCCCTTCTGGCTGACTTTCACCTGGCCTAGCCACTACGCATCAGACCCAGCACTGGAAGAAACAGTCAACCAAGGACTCCGAGATATCTTCCCTGATTCACGACTGATAGCTCTAAGTCCAACATCATTTAACTGCAGTTCGGATCACTAGCGTCTAAATGGCATTCTCTACCATTTTCTAACTGTTGAAATGATACCTATATCGACACGCAAATGCCCATTTCCTTTCTCAAGCAAATCAATTTCCACCCCCGGATGCCGTGGGCTAACGGCAACAAATGCTCAACCCAAGCAATAAATAGCGATGACGATAATAATGACAGGACTAATGATAACAGTGTTTGTTAGGAGATTACTAATGTGACAAGCGCTCTACTAAGAGCCGGGGTAGAGACAGGTTGTTACAATAAAGCAAATGCGAACCACATGGAAGGGGATGAGTAGGAGGAGGAGAAGAGAATTCTGTGAGGCCAGCAAGTGGGTTGGAAGTGTTTGGAAGTGGGCTGCTCACTTTCTACCCTATCTCTTCGGTCCCCATTAACTGTAATCTGAAGAACCAAAGTGCTTACTATGTGCCAGGAACTGATTTAAAGCTGGTTTCCCATCAGCATACCTTGCTTCATTTAAGGTGTAGGCAGAAAACAGTACCCAAGAAAAATCCTTTTCATATGCTCATGCTGCAATTTTCCAAGTTTTCTTTTTTTTAATGATATTTATGGAGTGCTTACTATGAGGCGGGCACTGTATTAAGTGCTGGGGTAGGAACAAAGTAATCAGGTTGGACATAATACCTGTCCCACATAGTGGCACACGGAATTTCAGTGACTTGCCCGAGGTCACACAGCAGACAAGTGGCAGAGCCGGAATTAGAACCTAGGTCCTTCCTACTCCCGGGCCTGACTCTATCCACTAAGCCACGCTCCTTCGGTCCACGTGGCTCAGAGCCTCTGTGGTGAGGAACTCCAACTGAGAAATAGTGTGGCCTAGTGAATAAAGCATGGGCCTGGGAGCCGGAGGACCGGCGTTCTAATCCTGGCTCCGCCACTTGCCAGTTGTGGGACCTTGTGAAAGTCACTAACTTCCCTGGGCCTCAGGTTCCTCCACTGCAAAATCAGAACTCAATTCCTGTTCTCCCTTCTATTTGACTGTGACCCCATGTGGGACAGACACTGTGTCCAACCTGATCATCCTGTAGCTAGCCTAGCGATTACAACAGTATTGAATACACAGTAAGCACTTGTCCCTTTAAGTTCCTTGTGGGCATGGAACTTGTCTGTTTATTGTATTGTACTATCCCAAGTATTTAGTACAGTGCTCTGCACACAGTAAGCACTCAATAAATAACAAATACCACGAATAAGACCGAAAAAAAAAAAAATACAACAGGCAAACAGAAACAACTGAAGAACAGCCCTGCCTCATCAAAGCCCCAAATCCATGATTTAGTCTTCCTACTCTTCACATTCTAGGACAAACTGCCAACTTTCAATGGGGGAGTAAGAAAGCGGAGAGGTTTCGGGATAAGAAAAACAGTGATTGGATTTTGGGGTGAATACGGAGGAATGAAAAATATGTCCCCTTACCTGATGTTTGAAGTCACCAAGTAGCTCTGGCAGAATTTAGGTTTCTCATTATTTAATTCTTGGACTACAGTGGTGTGCAATTTTATAGCATTTAAGAAATGTAATTACAGCTAAAAATTTAATCCTGGTTGATATTCTGCAGCAATCTAACCAGTAGTCTGCTAGGAAGAGATGCACATTTGTAGAGAGTTCAAATAATCGGATTCCCATATAAGCCTGCTTTTTATCAATTTGTCGCAGGGGATAATAAATACAAGGAAGGGTTGAAACCGAAATGGACTAGAAGAACTCAGATGCCATTCTCAGTTATTATTAGGAAAAACCGATCAGGAACCATTTGAAAACAAAGATGGATGGATGTTTCCGATACTTCAGAAAAGAGGATGAGAGGAAATGGAGGTAGAAGGTTTTAGCCAGATTTTTCTCTTTAATATTTTAATATATCAGTCTTTCTGGAACATGCCGTTATACAGTGAATACTAATCTTTCCGAATGACTAATAGACTTGACTAGATTGATGAAAGAATATGTTTGAAAAAGAAAGTCTAGATTTGTGAAAAGAAAATAAATTGCATTGAGGTAACAAGGAACTAATGCATTCTATTGAAACTTAAAAAACAACACCCAGAAGTACAAAGCATATACTTACACCAGCCATGACACATTGTGAAAATATGTGACATAAAGCCGTAAGAAAGCCACTGCTCTGATGGTCGATGTAAGAGTCACTGAGCCTTCTTCCTATTTCCTACAAGCAGCAGCATGGCCTATTGGAGAAAGCCCAGGCTCGGGAGTCAAAAAGATCTGGCTTCTAATCCCGGCTCTGCCAACTGCTTGTTGTGTGACCCTGGACAAGTCACTTGACTCCTCTGTGCCTCGCTTTCCTCCACTGTTTAACGGGGATACCTGTTCTCCCTCCTAATTAGACCGTGAGCTCCATATGGGACAGGGCCCGTGTCTGACCTCATTAAATTGTGCCTCCTCCAGCTCTTAGAACAATGTTTGGCACAGAGGAAGTGCTTAACCATAATTGGAAAAAAAAAAACACCCCAAACCCCCAAATTAACAAATTCCTTTTCTTACAAGGTATCCTAACAAATCTTTCCTCTCATTTGGATCTTTTAACACCCACAACATTGAACACCCCCCAAACCTTTCCCCCGAAACCTGTCACACACACAGCCCTTTGCTGGTTTTGCTTGCCCATTAATACAGAAGCGGTCTATCTAGTGGAAAGAATATGGGCCCGGAAGGCAGAGGACCTGGGTTCTCATCCAGACCCCGCCGAATGCTTGCTGCATGTGATCTCGGGCAAGTCACTTAACTTCTCTCTGCCTCGGCTTCCTCGATTGTAAAATGGGGATTAAATTACCTGGTCTCCTTCCTACTACAACTGTGAGTCCCAGGTGGGACAGGGACTGTCTGACCTAATTACCTTGAACCTAGCAGCGTGGCTCAGTAGAAAGAGCCCAGCCTTGGGAGTCAGAGGTCGTGGGTTCAAATCCCAGCTCTGCCACTTGTCAGCTGTGTGACCGTGGGTGAGTCACTTCACTTCTCTGGGCCTCAGTTACCTCGTCTGTAAATGGGGATGAAGACTGTGAGCCTCACGTGGGACAACCTGATTACCCTCTATCTACCCCGGTGCCTAGAACAGTGCTCTGTACATAGTAAGCGCTTAACAAATACCAACATTATCATTATTATTACCACAGCACAATGTAGTTGCCCCACACAACGTTAGAGGCTTAAGTCTGTACTGCGCAGAAGAAGGCAATGGTAAACCATTTATGTATTTTTTTACAAAGAAAACTCTATGGATAGACATACCGGAACAACTTATAGAAAAGCCGAGACAGGACGTTCTGAAGAAAATACGTCTATAGTGATTGCATTTGAGGACGATGATGACTCCAGCGCTTAGAGCAGTGTTTGACTCATAGTAAGCACTTAGCAAATACCATTAAAAGAAAATATCATTATTACCATCTGACCAAGACATGGAGAACGGTCAGTGGGCCATGTGGGGTTTTAACCCTCTTTTTTAAATTCGATCAATCATATTTATCGAGTGCCTACCGAGTATAGGACACTGTTCTACGCACTTTAACCTGTTAAGAAAATTAATAGGGGAGACAATGGCTCCCTCATAGATGGGAAAGTGAGACACAACAGTGACAGCTGCAAGAAGTCTTCTCTCTCCTATCTCCTCCTCCTATCCCCCTCCAATTGGAATATACAGAGCTGAAAATAGCACCTTTCAAGGTACAATTATTCAACAAAGAATACCCAATAACAGAACACATTCTCATTAACCAGAACTAATTTTTGCAATTAGAGGAAGAAAAAGTAGCCTGTTCAGTGCAGCTTCTCCATAATTCCCACCCCTAGTCTTTCGAGTTTTTATTCATCTATCCAGATGTTTCTGTCAGCAGCTTCCCTTCACCCATTAATAACAATAATAATAATTATGGTGCTTGTTGAGCACTTATAACGTGCCAAACATCATTAGACTGTAAGTTCCCTAGTGACCAGTGACAGTGCCGGAGTCTCATTCACCAACTTCTTTCCCAGCGCTTAGTACGGTGCTTTGCACATAGTAAGCACTTCAAAGAGAACTATTTTGGGAGGTACACGATAGCTTTCCGGTCTACAAATCTACAAAGCTTTCCGGAGAAACTTTGTCATTAGGATTCCTCCCAGTGAAAACGTTGGTTCTGGACACCCCCTCCCCCTTGCCCCCCAATTCCCGCTGTCTTCTCTTTTCTGACTGGTTCCTCTAGGCAGGATCTGACTGGTGGGAAAACTCCACCCGTTGCGTCCCCCGAGCCTAGTTCTCAGCCCAGGTGGGTGGCTACGGCAGGCATGTAACCCCCACACTATATTCTGCTTCTCATGGCAGCAGCCACTCTATTTCCCAGGCCTCTTAACTTCCAGTCCTAAACTCTTTCTATAGCAAAACATAAAAACTCTGGGAAAACAGATCTAAAAAACTGCAGGAGGTTGGAGGCGGGCGGGGGGGAAGAAGTCTTGATGCTATTGCTGGACTTTGTGGTGGAAGGGAAGAGTGGTATTTTACTCCCCTTACCAGCCTGGCAGAGATTCAATACCTTTTGAAGTGTGATGATAAACTGAAAACCAGTGTGTGAAGGAAAGCTGAACATATTCTCCAGCCCCTGTTCATCAGATGGAGGCACGCCAACTACCCAAATCAAGCATTAGTCCTTTTGGGAAAGGTATGTTTGCTTTGTTAAAGCTGTCTCCAGAATAATCATTCTTGGGCGATTCACCCAATCTGAAGATCTCTGGCCATAAAGTTGGATTAGTTTCATGGCACTCTATCACTAGTATTACTGCTCTATGTTCTCTCGGGATATTTTCAAATATTTCTTGGATCACGGATATGCAACACTGCTCTGGGAATCTGTAAATAGTAGTTATAGTTATTAAGGGCTTCCTGTGTGCAGAGCAGTGTACTAGCACTTAGCAATCAATCATTCAAGTGCATTTACTGAGCGCTTACCGTGTGCAGAGCTCTGTACTGAGAACTTGGGAGAGTACAACAAGAAATATAACAGGCATACTCCCTACCCACAATGAGCTTACAGACCAGAGGAGGAGACAGACATTAATATAAATCAATCAGTAATGAGTAAAAAACAAAAAAAATCTATATTTTTGACTTGCCTTCTAGGAGCTAATGAAATATGATTCGTTTTTTTTTCCCTCAAATCAGCTACACCACAGCTTCTCACAACTTTGAGACTTCCATTTTTTCCTACGAATGGAGGCGCTGACACTCATAAGAGCAAGTGTGGTACGAATAGGTGCCTTGTTTTAGACCCCCACAGCAATCAAAGGTATTTACTGAGCACAGGGCACTGAAGAGGTTAGGAGAGTACAAGAGAACAGAGTTGATGGACATGTTTCCTGCTCAAAACGAGCAGCCTAAACCACTTTATGAATCGGGCTTTTGGTCGTATTTAGCACCTCCAGCCCAATTTATTATTCTGGGCACTGAAAAACAATGTTGCCGGACAGTCGGGAAAACAATTATCTTATAACCTTTAATAAAGGAGACTAGCACAATCTCTCACAAAGAAAGCACGATTCTAGAAATGGCCGCAAGCCACTCCGTTGTCCAGGGGTTAGATATCAGTAAATCATTTCTCTCCTTCGCTTGCTTTCTTCTGGACTGTGACCTCTTTCTCTTTTACAAAGCTGTCGGAAGGGTGGAGATTAAGTCAGACTTGGCAGAGACGGAGAACAGATCCGCCTGACTGTATAAATAGAGAGGGGGAAGCTGTTCCTTGCTTTACAATGAGGCTACTTGGAGCAAGCGCTCACTCCAGAGAGCAGAAAGAAGCATATGATTCCCAGCGGCTGGAGGCACACCTGCATTTTGCATCAAAGGAGGCTGCCAAGTACTCGTGACCTTCAGAAAACCTCTTTCCATCCTCAGATAAGAGAGAATTTCATGAGCTGTTAACCTCTAAATGCTAATGGAAGGGTGAATCTGTTGTCCTTCCAGCTAGCGGCTTGAGAGATGGATTGCTATCTTCCAAGAACATACTGTATTCTCCGGCGTCTCAAGAGGGAATGACTTTCCCCGTAGCTCTCGATCGGCAATTAACAATTGACTTCGAAATAAAATGGTACAGGGTGAAGGAATCCAAAATTGAAGCTAGCCTACAATTTTTCAGACAGAGCTCAATCTTCTAGGCACTGGGAGTGGGGGATGAAATAGTGAAAATATGCCGAGGCACAAGAATTGCCTGTTGATGCAGAAGCTTCATTGTGGACTAGCGGAAAGAGCACGGATCTGGGAGTTTGAGAACCTGGGTTCAAATCCTACTCTGCCACTTGTCTGCTGGATGGCCACGGGCACTTCTCTGGGCTTCAGTTGCTTCCACTGTAAAATGGGGTGGAGGGGAATTAAATAAAAAATTTGGGACAGGAACTGAGTCTGCTCTGATTAAACTGAATCTGCTCCAGTGCTCAAAACAGCGCTGGACACACTGTAAGCACTTAAATACCATTATCATTCAAGAGCTCGCAACTGGGAGTCAGAGGATCTGGGTTCTACTCTAGGTTCCGCCAACTGCCTGCTGTGTGACCTTGGACAAGTCACTTAACTTCTCTGTGTCTCAGTTTCCTCACCTGTAAAATGGGGCTACCTGTTCTCCCTCCTTCTTAGACTGTGAGCCCCATATGGGACGACTGTGTCTGATCTGACTTGTACCCACTCCAATGCTTAGAAGAGTGTTTGACACACTGTAAGGGCTGAACAAATCCCATTAAAACAAACAAAAAAATTGTCTATTGTGTCTGTGGGCAAATCACTTCTTTGTGCCTCCGTTTCTGCATCTGTAAGATGGTGATAAAATACCTCGTCTCCCTCCCCCTTAGCCTGAAAACCCCATGTGAGCCGGGGACTGCGTCCAACCTGATCATACTGTATCGACCCCTGCGCTTATTATAACACTTGACCAATAGGAAGAGCTTAACAAGTACCCACAATTATCATTACCATTGATTCCACAAGGGAAGAGAAATTACGCCCCTTTATGCCTGGGCAGAGTGATGTTGGGTGGAAGAGAACTCAGTAGGCACCCAGGCCCGTCCCTGGTATTCAGAGGAGGTGTGTGATGACGAGGTCTCACGAAGGATGGAACCAGGTCAACCTCTATAATTCCCTCTCCCTCCCCAACTCCTTTCATTTCCTTCCCCTTGCAGCCCTTTTGTGAAACTGGCAATGAGGGAACTGCTGGGAGATAAAACCTGTTCTTGACAAGAACTGTAAACTCCTTGAGGGCAGGGATCCTCTCTACCTACTCTTCTGCATTCCCTCAAGTACTCAGTCAGCACTCAATACCATTCAGTGATTGATCGATCAGGGAAGGGAATGGAGACGGGCGATATCACGACCTCGCTAAGTATGAAGGGGAGATGAGTTCGGTGCCCATTAAAAGCCAACCAGATTTTTCACAGCCAGGGTGCGGAGGCTATGGCCTCCCAGGCAGAGGAGCTGATGGGGGCAAAAATGTAATAATAATGATAACTGTGGTATTTGTTGAGCACTTACTATATGCCAGGCACTGTACTAAGCCCTGGGGTGGATACCAGCACATCGGGTTGGTCATAGTCCCTGTCCCACACGGGGCTCACAGTCTCCATCCCCACTTTGCAGATGAAGTAACTGAGGCCCAGAGAAGTGAAGTGACTTGCCCGAGGTCACACAGCAGACAAATGGCAGAGCTGTGGATTAGAACCCATGACCTTCTGAATGTCATACTGGCATTGGGCTTGTAGCTTGTAGGAAAGGCTGAGGGCTACAGAGGGGTTGGGAGGGAGAGATAAGCGAGGGGGCGGGTTCGAGGAGGCGCTACTTCCCCTCGTCTCATCTTATGCTGTTAAGTCGTCTCCGACCCGTAGTGCCTCCATGGACGCATCTCTCCCAGAATGTCCCACCTCCATCTGCAATCGTTCTGGTTTTCTTGGGAAAAATCCGGAAGTGGTTTACCATTGCCTTCTTTTGCGTAGTAAACTTGAGTCTCCGCCCTCGACTCTCTCCCGTGCCGCTGCTGCCCAGCAGAGGGGAGTTTTGACTTGTAGCCGATGGCCTTCCGCTAGCTAGCCACTAGGCCTCTGCTTGACTCACCCTCTTGTAGCTAAGACTGGTAGAGGACTGGAAACTCTCCAAGTGCCATCCTGAGAGGGGGCTTTTTCCCCTAGCTGTAACCTATCCTCATGTCTGTCCCCGCCTCATAAACTGCACACTCCTAGTAGGCAGGGATCCTGTCTACCGACTCTGTCGCACTGAACTCTCCCGAGTGTTAAGTACTATGCTGGGCACACTGATAAGTACTTAATAAACACCAGTGATTGACTGACTGGAAATAATAATAATGTTGGTATTTGTTAAGCGCTTACTATGTGCCGAGCACTGTTCTAAGCGCTGGGGTAGACATAGGGGAATCAGGTTGTCCCACATGGGGCTCACAGTCTTAATCCCCATTTTACAGATGAGGGAACTGAGGCACAGAGAAGTTAAGTGACTTGCCCACAGTCACACAGCCAAGTGGCAGAGCTGGGATTCGAACTCATGAGCCCTGACTCCAAAGCCCGTGCTCTTTCCACTGAGCCACGCTGCTTCTCTGATACATACATAAATAAATACATACATACATAAATACATCAGTAGGCACAGAATTCGTTTGGGTTGTACGGAATGACGGGAAGAGTTGGGAGGTAGTGGAGAAGGGGACAGAAGGATTTAAGAGTGCTTCTTGCAAGGCCTGCAATCTCTGAAGTAGATTAATAACCTCCACCGGAAATATCAACAGTACTGCTGGCCTTGGACAAATAAACAAACATTAGGGGAATAGTTTATTCCGCTTTAAATAAACACTGCGTAACAAGCTCATCTAGCCTTCCTTGACACACTATATATATTGAGACAAAAAGGAGAGGGAGAGCAAAAAAAGGGCACTGAAAGGTGATTTTTTTTTTTTTTTGCCTGATATATATTTTTGTAATATCTGTTTAGATATGTCGGTAGTGTACATTTTGCTCCATTATGTTGACAGTCATTCAGACTATTGCGAGCTGAAGGCTAGATCATTAAACTAAGCTGGAGATGGAGAATGCTCAAAAGCATGCCAAATCTTTAGAATGGTAGAAATAGTCATTCACAAGTATCCTGCATGGTTATTTACTATTTACAAGCAGCAGCGTGGCCTAGTGGAGAGAACAGGGGCAGGTGACTCAGGGGACCTAGGTTTTAATCCTCTCACGTGCCCGCGGGGTGATTGGAACAAGTTACCTAAATTTTCTGTGCCTCAGTTTCCTCATCCGTAATGTGGGATCCCATTTCTGTTCTCCCTCCCTCGTAGATGGTGAAACCCACGTGGGACGGGGACTCTGTCTGAACTGATTATCCTGTAACATCCCAGCACAAAGTACATTGCTCGGTTCAGAGAAAGCACATGAAAAATGCCACAGTAATGATTACGATTACCATTTGATTCCCAGCGCCTTATGGAAAAATCACGGGCCCACGAGCCTCATCTGGAAATTCTGAAAAGGCACATTGGATTCTGTGACTTTTACATCCACCGATATTTCGTAAACAATTCAAAGGAAAGAGAGAAATCCAGCAGCTCACAGTTAAGTCGGTTTCAAACTGGAAAGATTGAACGTGAAAGTAAAGAAAAAGACCTTCGTTATGACCTTGTGCAGATTTAGAAGCCATTTTAGGACGTGCTTTACATAAGTATACAATTAACTTAATGAATCAAATGTACTGTTCCCCTCTCCCAGGGCCACTGGAAATTCACCTCCATGCGAGTGAAATGTTTAAAGGCAATCTGTTTATAAGTTCTTTACGGACAAAGGGCTGCCGAAGGAGGCTTTGTGACACAAAATAGCCATTTCGGTAATTGCGAATTCCTAGGGTTGAAATTTTAAAAGAAAACCAATCTTTTCATCAGAAAAGCTTACCGGAGAATGGAAAACCCATTCCTGCAACTTCAATGGACTGGATTTAAGCCGAAAGAAGGCATTTACTGGCAGGGCCATACAGACCAATTATTCCTAAATTGATAGCTAAATTATTCAAGAATCTTTCAAGGGGAAAACCTTGGGTGTATTGTGTATCAGTTGCTCTTCAAGGTAATTCACGATGTGGTTTTCTGAATACACCTTGTACATTACTGAATTGATCTCCAAATGCGCTGTGAAGATACTGTACTTAAAATGAAGTACTCTAGGAGCCGAGAACGCTTGTAGAATAGGTTATTTTTGGTGGTAGTTGTCACGCAAAAGTGCCTCTCCCAAGCTCTTGGATACACAACTGTAACTTCATTCTGACTACTCAATAATGATTAAGGCCTCTAAAAGGGAAGGATATGGACTCTGACTTAGGAGAAAGTGTACTGTACCTCAGTGGAAATAAGGCCCACAAGACTCCCTCTTCTCTATTTCCAATACACATCCTTGAGGCTTCTTGAAAAAAAAATTCCCAACACCCCTCACCCCTCAACCCCAGATGCTCTCAATTTCTCCCTGTCCCTCCTGACTTTCATTCGTTCAATCTTATTTACTGAGCACTCACTGTGTGCAGAGCACTGCACTAAGCGCTTCTATCCCAGCTCTGCCACTTGTCAGCTGTGTGACTTTGGGCAAGTCACTTAATTTCTCTGTGCCTCAGTTACCTCATCTGTAAAATGGGGATTAAGACTGTGAGCCCCACGTGGGACAACCTGACTCCCCTGTGACTACCCCAGCGCTTAGAACAGTGCTCGGCACATAGTAAGCGCTTAACAAATACCAACATTATCATTATTATTATACGCACGTGCTTGAGAAAGTTAATGTCACTTTACCCTTTGAGTCATCTTTTCATGCCTCCTCTAAGGGTTCTGAACTGAAGAGGATTCCACTTCTGTTGCATTTTTCTCTGCCATAATCCTTAGCTGGAAATAAAGTCAGGAGCTGGGATTCCACATTTGTTCCTGAGTGAATTAGTTGGTGTAAAGATCAAGAATATTTTCCATACCCTCGGGATAATCCTTGACTCATCTCTCTCATTTAATCCACATCTTCAGTCTCTCTCCAAATCCTGTGCATTCATTTTATCAACATTTCTAAAATCTTCCCTTTGCTTTCCATCCAAACAACTACTACAGTCATCCAAGTACTTATCTATCCTGCTTTGACTGCTGCATCTACCTCCATGCTGATTTCCTGGTCTCTCCCCAATCCAGTTCATACTTGGCTCTGCTGCACAGATCATTTTTCTTAAAAAAAAAAAAAAAGTCCACACCTCCCCACTCCTCAAGAATCTTCAGGTCCTATCGGTGGAGCAGAAACTCCTTTCTACCGGCCGTAAAGCTCTCGCTTAGCTTGCCCGCTCCTACCTTACCTCACTGATCGCCTACTACAGTCCAGGCTGCATACTTCACTTCCCTAGCGTCATCTTGCTCACCGTTCCTCTATCTCGTCTCTCTCGCTGCCAACTCCTTTCCCTGAAACCTCCTTCCCCTTCAAATACGACAGACCATCGCTCTCCCCACCTTCAATCCTTAATAAGGTCCCATTCCTCTAAAAGGCTTTGCCCGACTAAGTCCTCATTTCCCCTACTCCCTCTCCCTTCTGCACCACCTAGCCCCTTCTATCTATACCATTTAAGCACTTGATATTCGTCCCACAGCGCCTACCCGTAATTTATCCATATTAATGTCTGTCTTCCCCTCTACACTGTAAACTTGTTGTGGGGAGAGAAGGTATCTACCACCTCTGTTGTATTGTACCCCAAGCAGCGTGGCTCAGTGGAAAGAGCCCGGGCTTGGGAGTCAGAGGTCATGGGTTTGAATCCCGGATCTGCCACTTGTCAGCTATGTGACTGTGGGCAAGTCACTTCCCTTCTCTGTGCCTCAGATACCTCATCTGTAAAATGGGGATGAAGACTGTGAGCCTCACGTGGGACAACCTGATTACCCTGTATCTACCCCAACGCTTAGAACAGTGCTCTGCACATAGTAAGCACTTAACAAATACCAACATTATTACTACGGTGCCCACAGTAAGAGCTCAATAGACAGCACCGACTGCCTCTTCGCTGTATCCGATCTAGTTATTTATTTTGGAAGAAAAGGAAACGTTTTTATCTCCTCAGCTATAGGTCACACAGAGGACAGGTGACGGAGGTAGGTTTAGAACCCAGGTCCTCTGACTTCCAGGTCCGTGCTCTATCCACGCTGGGCCTAGCCCATCTAGGCCACGCTGCTTCTCAATCCTTGTATTTGCTTTAAGATGCTTAAGCTACAAAGATAAGAATTTGAATATGTGTGAATCCTGCAAGAAATATTAAAGGTGTCATATCCCACAGGTAGACTACATTCTAATTACCTTCTTCAAGAAGAGGGAGTAAACTGATGAAAAACCAAGCCTGAAAAGCTATCTCTAGCATAGGGCATAAGCATGGAAATTTAAGGTTGACCAGTTTTGCGCTTCAAATGAGTTGAATCCCTTTCCCAATTATTATTCTTAAGGTTAATTTGATCTTGCAGCAATAAAGCCAGATTTGAAAATGGAAAGCCACTGATGTCCAGGACAGAGAAATGGACCTGCGAGGCGCTGTATGCTTTCCGGCAAGTACGATAACAAGCAATCAGCAAGGCGGCATTCCAACGTAATTCTAATGGCAGATGGAGTATAGGATCCTTTATTCAGTGCTGAAATCTTCATGTAGATAAGGAAGGATGCTGGATCGTATTTTCTGACATCATCATGTGAACTAAAGGCTGTATTTTAGAGTTTAAGTGGAAGTAGTGGGCTACATTCTTCTCTGAATTTAAGAAACAAAAATAGATGACAAGTAATTCATAGAACAAAGTCTCAGGAGACAGTGGCATAGCTAAGGAGAGAGGAATGTGTCTGGCTACCTCACTAAGTTCTCTTAGCTGGTTGTGTTTCTGCTTCTTCCTGCTTTTCCCTCGCTCTTCCCCTCCATAAATAAATTGTGTCTGTCTCCCTCATTATCCTGCTAGCTGCTTGAAGGCAGTGCCTTTCTATTACTCTCCTAGTGCTTAGTAGACTGACAGCTTGTATTTGGGAGGGAATGTGTCTGTTGTTCTGAACCCTCCCAAGGTCTTACTACAGTGCTCTGCACGCAGTAAGCACTCAATTGATATAGGCACTCAGTAAATACGATTGAATGAATAAATGACTACAGTAGGCACTCACCAAACATCACTGCCTGATTGATTGAAATCTATCTGTCTGGGGTGAAAACTAATTAAACCCCTTAAAACATGACTCCTAATGTTTTAGCATTTTCAGTGGACATGATAAGAGTCAATCGTATTTACTGAGCGCTTACAGTGTGCAGAGCATTGTGCTAAGCACTTGGGAGAGTGTAATATAACAACATAGCAACCCCATTCTCTGCCCACAACGAGCTCTTCACTCTGCACCAAAGAGAGGACTTAACGCTAAGAACAGAGGGGCAAGAGCTGAAAGAAAGTTGGTGGGAGAGAAGAAAAGGCAAGAGGGAAGGAAGAAGGAGTTGAAGCAGGCAGAAGAGAATTTGAAATATGGGCAGCTTTCTCCCAAACCCACTTATCACCATGCCCTGGGTCCTCTGAAGATTCTCCACCACGGACAGTTTGGAAGGTGTAAAGGAAAACTGACAGGATTTGCCAAGGCCAAAATTGGGAATTGACCTTAATGTGTGCTGAATCTCATTCTAGAATTATTCCATTCTTTTCTACTGTGCCCCAGAGAAGGGAATTACTATAACTATCATTATTGCTGTTGACATGTACTGAGTACTTATATTAAGCTAGGCGTTTAGACAAGGCAATCAAATAAGCACAGTCCCTGTCCCCCACTGAAGAGGGAGGGAGAAGGCAGGTATCATCCCCATTTTACAGATGAGATCCAGAAAGGTTGCGTGACTTATCCTAGGTCACACAGCAGACCAGCAGACCTGGGATTAAAACTCTGTCTCCTGAGTCTTAGTCCCACACTCTGTCCACTAGGCCAGGCTAAATGATAAACTGACACTGACCTACATTCAGGTCCAGTGTTTCCCTATTTTTTTCCATCCCTGTAATAACCATTTAACAATATTCAGAGATTTTAATTTGAAAATGTTCAAACCATATTCGAAATGGAATTGTGCCATTTTTCTTTTCAGGAATTTGTCCCCCATAATTCAAACTTGGCTTTTGAACATCCAACACAGCATGAAATAAAACAAAAATGTACTCTCTTGGAACTCATGACAACCATGTCCGACTTATAGGGCTGATGTGAATGACAAGACAATTTTTTTTTTATAATTCCAATCCAGAATAGCAAACGTTAGACACATCAAATTAAAATTTAGAAAAAAATGATACTTGCCAGTATCTGTTGAATATTAATGAAAGAAAGGATCCTCTCAACAACTTGAAAAGAAAACCAGCAAGAGTTGTGTTCAAGTGACAAACGAGAGAAAACGCTAATGGAGAGTTTAAAAAAAAAAAAGCCATTTGAAAAGCTGCACCTGTCTGTAAAATCCTTGGGAAATTCAATGGGTGAACATGATGTGTAGCAACCAGATACGGTGACTTTTCCAGAAAAGATGTTTTAGGAAGCGGATAATATGAAAATTAATAACAATAAAAATGATACTAAAAAGTGACTTATCTCAAGTCGCACAGCAGACAAGTGGCAGAGCTGGGATCAGAAGCAAGGTCCCCTGACTTCAAGGCCTGTGCTCTATCCACTAGGCCAAGCTGCTTCTCGTCATGCTACAAGGAAGAAAAGTAAACTACCTAAGGCTCTGTGGGTAAACGAAACAACAGTAATGCAAAGGGTCAATCTTTACCTGCAAAAAATGGAGGAGGAATGAATGATCTGTTATTCTTTAGTCTTATCAAACACACCTGATTTTCTTGTACTTAACCCCAGTGCTGGCACAGAGCAAGCATTCAACAAATACCATTATTGTTGGCCACACCAACACATGCTATGCTGATTCAGTCTTACTGACAGCTACATTACACCTTTGAGTTTGTACATATACATATTCACAAACACACATATTTAATTAAATATATTAAATATAATACAATTATAGACTTTTGCCAGTCTCCTCTACTGGACAGAAGGGCTGGAAAGTTGACTGGATTAACACTGAGCACGGTGATTTGAGATTCAGAGCTAATTAGGGAATACTACCCAGAGGAGCTGGATCTATCATTAGAATGATTTGATCATTATTTTCTTACACCAAAATTATATTGAAACATTGTCAATTTATTTACATTCAGAAAAATGATTTGCCCAGGGATATAAAAGTCTTATTTTTCTTCCTAGATAAAGCAGTAACACGCCAGGACACATTTTTGTTACGAGAAAGAGTCTCTCTTGTGGATTCGAAGAAAATTGAAATTAAACCAAATTAAATGAATAAATAATCTTCCTTTCCAGACTTGCTTCAACATTAATGTCATAAACATGAACCAAGTGTCTCACTGGAACACATGCGACCAGCTGGGACTCCCAAGACCTTTAACTGATGTACCGTTGGCAGACAGAGCGGCCGATTTGCAGCTATTTGTCTCGGTCTAACAGACTAATAAAATGGATCCCAAACCGGAAAACCGGTCTCAGAGCAAAACTTGGAGTTTCCATGCTAGATAGAAGAAATTCAAGAAGGAGAATATTCTTTATACCTTTCTGAATAATTGTTTAGGCTTTTAATTCGTGCCTACTATGCTCTTTCCCATTGGCATTATAATTTTTACGGCTGAATTGTTCTCAGAATCTTTTCCTTCCTCCTGTGGATTCAGTTCACAACTGAAAGCAATGCAGATTCTGCCAATTAACGTAGAAGTGTAACCACGGGAGAAATGCAAAAAAATGGAGTGAGGGTACGGGTGATGGTCATTCTTTGAGTCTTTATGGCACTGGGAATGGCTTTGAGAATTTTTCACACCCACCAAGAGGAAAACGAATTTTTCATTGCTCGAGGTCTGAGTAGCTGGTGATATTGTCATAGCAACAAGACTGGTTACGCTAATTTTTTTTTTTTTAAATGAGCAGTTATCTATCTTGACAGGCATAGTACGCTGTGCAGGGCATTCTGAACCATGCAACTAGAAGAGAGAAGGTGCATGATCTCCAAGATTTAACAGTCTAAGAGACAATAGAAGCAGGCGTATATATTTCATGCATCTATTATGACGTCCTCTTTTTCATTTCTTTACAGTTTTTTCTTAAATTGCCTTTGGCCAGAGGATTTAAAGGAGAAAGTTCCCTGGAGGTTGAGGGGCCTGAAGCTATGTATGCCGAGGCCCCAAGACCACGATAGCAAATTCTTATCCTCTCAAGACTCTAAGGCTTAATGGAGGAATGCGGAAAAGGTCAAGATTCGGGGAAAGAGACAAGGTGAGATTCCAGACTGAAGGATTGAAGAAGAGAAAGGGAACAAGATGATGGAACATGTTGTGTGACCTTGGGTAAGTCACTTAACTTCTCTGGGTCTCAGGTACTTTATGTCTAAAATGGGGATTCTGTACCTGTTTTCCCTCCTACCTGGATTGTGAGCCCTGTGTGGGACTCGAGCTGTGCCTGACCAGTTTATTCTGTATCTTCCCCAGCACTTAGAACAGTGCTTGACACATAGTAAGTGCATAATGAATACCACAATTATTATCTATTAAGCAATAATGGGTTCTGACAAGCCCAGTAAGATGAGCTCTGCCCTAAACATGTATTTCTTTGCCACTCTTGATTTAGAATGCTGGTTTGGAGTAGATGCACTCCCTGGGTGCAACGTGATTCGGTGTTTTGTGTATGTATGTGGCCTCAGACCGTTCACGACTACTACAGACCGAGGTTTCGTGACCATATTTGCTGAGCGCTCACTTCATGTAGAGCACCCTACTAAGCACTGACATGTTTATTCAGGAGAGGAGACTGCATTTTGGCCAACAACTGACTTCAGGCTAGCTGTAATTTATGAAGGGTAAGCATTAGCTAGGTCTCCACATGAAAAGGGAAGTTGAAATATATTTCGCTTATCCCGTTACAGTGTCCCACATAAGCATCCCAAATGAATACTTTCAACCCAAATGAACCCATTAAATGAACCCAATTGGACTTTTCAGGAAGGAAACTGACTGGCCATTAGCCAGTGCTTCCTCTCTACTCCATGAAGAGCTGAAATCCTCCGCCTATAAGAATCGGCCAACAGTTTTCACTTTTCATTCCAAGTCTATCATTTTAGAGTTAGCGTGGTGCTTAAATGACACAACATTTTGTTCCCAAAGTACCCTAGGAAAGCAGAAACTGCAATTTAGTCATAGTAGCATAGAATTATCTCAAAAACAATCTGCTAGGGAAATAAGTGATTCAAATGAAAACAGAGAACAAATTGCCTACAAATTCAGAGGCTTCAGTCTTTCCCTTTTTCCCTAAACCCTGCATAGGACTGATGATCGGTTAGTCCCTTCAGGATTATAGAGATGACCTAAGGCTAGTTTCCAGTGGTAATTTCTGTCTCAGAAAGAATTAATTGCACATTCATCTATGCCTTAAATACCAGTTCTTTACAAGGTTAATGCTCCTAGAACTAAAAACTGGATCCTCTAGAATGTAAGTTCATTATGACTAGGCAACGTGCCTATTAATTCTGTTGTACTGTACTTTCTCAACCACTTAGTACAGTGCTCTGCACACAGTAAGTGCTCAATAAATACCACTGATTGATTGGAACTGGTCTACCAAAGGAAACAACTCAGACAACTGCTCTCTCCTCACTTTCAAAGCCTTATTTAAAATGTTCTGGACACAGTAAGCACTCAATAAATGCGATTGCTTAGATTCTTTGATACCTTCCTATGAGTACTTTAAACCAGTTCCCCTTCTCTGGGCATTCTCCGTGGTCAATAACAACTCCACCAATAATAACAACGTTCCATCAGTTAATAGTATTCACTGTGCACCTACTCTATGCAGAGCACTGCACTGAGCAATTGGGAAATATCAGTAGCTCCCTGTCCACAAGGAGTTTATAGCCTAACATCGCTAGCAAGTACGTTTCACCCAGATGCAGCAGGGCCTAGTGGAAAGAGAAGTGGCCTGGGAGGACCTGAGTTCAAATCCCAGCTCCGTCACCCGTCTGCTGTGTGACCTTGGGTAGGTCATTTCACTTCCCTGTGCCTCAGATACCTCATCATCTGTAAAATGGGGATCAAATTCTCCTCCCTCCCACTTAGACTAGTGAGCCCCATGGGGGACAGAGAATGTGCTGAATCTGATTATCTCGTATCTAGCCCAGCGCTCTGCACACAGTGATAGCTTAAGAAGTAGCGAGAAAAAAAAAATCAAGCGTAAAGGCAGATTCTATGAAGAAGATTGCCTGGAGAATTGCATAAGAGTATGCTGCTGGAAGTTTCAAATGATATTTTACTCAGCACCATCAGGCTATTCAAGTAGTTATGGTCCATGTTGGAAGTTACAATACTGACAAGAGTTAACTACTTTTCTCAGAGAGCCCCAGCAATTAGATATATCTTGTAAATCTCCTTAGACTGCTACGAGGAATGATTTTGTAAGTCTTGCTCTGGCCCTGTTTCATTGTTATTCTTCAGTTTGCTGAAATTTGCCTTTTTGATTCTTTCTATTCAAGACACACACTCTAGCTTGAGGGAATTTAGAGTAAGTTTCAAACTAGATTTGGTTATTTATCCCTCAGCATAAGACGACGGCATCTTTTCTTTTGTTTCCCTAAGGAAAACTTAGAATCCTGTTATTTCTTTACAAACTGCTCCCGGGGTTACTTTAATTTTTTTTCCAGAGTTTCTTTTAGAACTGTAGGGATTTTTTTCCCTTAAGAATTGCAACGCACATCCGCTTTGCTATTGATATTTTATTTCGATGGCGAGTCACACAAAGCCATTATTGCCGCAATCTAAGCCACTTTTGAGACAGTTTGTTTAAACGGAAATATATTGTATCAGACTGGAAAGAGTGTTGAATAATGCTGAGTCTTGTTTCATGAACAGACTTGTCACACAATGCCCTTAAAGAATTCGGTCCTCGTGTAGGTGCTAAAAAAGCAAAATATTAAGAACTAAAACTGTTGCCTACGCATGTAAGCGTTTTCAACATCTTGGTAGGCAAATATCTGCTAATGAATATTTCTGTCTCTAGAAAAAGATGTGGCTCCATCTAAAGTCTGTATTTTTTTTTTGAGTGCAGTTTAAGAAGATAATTTCCCTATTAAGCCTATTTTAAGGCCATCAGCAGTTTGAGTTTATACCAGATTAATGCAATTACCATAGATGGACGGAATAATGAAGACAGGGTGGTACTAGAAGACTGTGAATGTGAGATTAGCAATAACAAAAATAATTTGGTTGTCCACAGTGCCCTAGACAATGTAATTAATGATAGCAGTTTTTTTTTTAATTCAGCAACAAGCATATTGCATATGCTCCTTAAGAGAGAAGTAATAAGAGCCAATCAATCATATTTGAGTGGTTACTCTGCTGAGCCCTGTACTAAACACTTGGAGAGTAACGCAGAATGAATAGACATGATCCCTGCTCTCAAAAAGCTTACAGACACACAAAAGCACTGTAGGTAGATAGGTAGGATAGAGAGTATTAAGGGATATATGTTGGTGTGATGAGAGTGTGTAAGCACCCAGACTTTTAGGTGACACAAAACTGTTGAAGCGACACTTGGGGAGGAATCTGCAGTAGGAAGATAAGCGATAGATCCATGAGAGACAGGGACTGTAAGCCCGTCAAACGGCAGGGACTGTCTCTATCTGTTGCCGACTTGTTCATTCCAAGCGCTTAGTACAGTGCTCTGCACATAGTAAGCGCTCAATAAATACTATAAAATACTACTGAATGTGTCAAACCTGCTTTTCTCATATCTATCCCAGCCCTTAGAACTGTGCACGTCAAATAGTGCGCTCTAACAAACACCGTATTAAAAAAAAGGTGAAATGATGGGTGAATCATCAGCAGTATCCCACAGCTGCTGAGAGTTTTGCACAACAGTGTGTGTGTGTGTGTGTGTGTGTGGCCTGGGAGGTGGGGTAGGGGGAGAGAAATGGGGGTGTGTGTTGGGGGGCTGATCTTGTCCACAGACACCATTCAACCTGCAGTTGTCTTTCCTACACAGTCTTATTTACCCTGACCTCTTCCGGGAAGGAGGGAAAAGCCAGATTAACCAATCAGTATCATTTGTTAAGCCACTGCTCTGTGCAATATTACATTAATTGCTTAGTTGAGTGTCAGAGAATCAACAGACATGGTTCCTCTAGAATTGAAGCAGTGAGTAAAAAAAAAAAATCACTGGCATTTTGATTTTGTCTTATTCTAGATGCTCTACCTAAAAGTAACCCAGTCGCTAGCTTTAATGAAGAAGATTATTAAATTGGCCAGTTGGCCTTTTTCAGATTTATAATCTCATTTTTATCAGACTTCTTTAATTCTGCCACCTCAAGAGAAACATGCTGTCCACAGATGCATGGGGAAGAGTTTCATTTGGGTTTTTCTTTTTCACAGACTCGTACAGTGTACGGTAAGGAAAGAGAAGGCCTGCGGACACCAATGAGATGGTTTGGTAGCCAGTAGCTTCCACTTAACTTCACCTTTCAGTTTCTTCCTAGACTGTAAGCCCAGTGAGGGCAGGAAACACGTCCACCAATTGTTGTGTTCTCCCGAGCGCTTACTCATCACACAGTAAGCGCTCAATCAAAACCACTGATTCTTTTTTTTTTTTTTAGTGCTATCGATTAACTTCTTGCCATCAGCCTTGGGCTTGTCAGCAGGCACGGTAGAAAGCAAGGAATTAAAGCCCCTCACCTGCACGGTCCTACACTTTTTGTTTGCTTTAGATGGTTGGGATGGCAGTCTATCCTTCACTCCGCTGCCCGGCTCATCTTCCTGCAGAAACCATCTGGGCATGTCACTCCCCTTCTTAAACAACTCCAGTGGTTGCCTATCAACCTCCGCTCCAAACAAAAACTTCTCACTCTAGGCTTCAAGGCTGTACATCACCTTGCCCCTTCCTACCTCTCCTCCCTTCTTTCTACCGCCCAGCCCGCACGCTCCGCTCCTCTGCCGCCCACCTCCTCACCATCCCTCAGTCTCGCCTATCCCGCCGTCGACCCCGGGCCACATCCTTCCGTGGTCCTGGAACGCCCTCCCTCCTCACCTCCACCAAACTGATTCTCTTCCCCTCTTCAAAACCTTACTTAAAACTCACCTCCTCCAAGAGGCCTTCCCAGACTGAGCTCCCCTTCTCCCTCTCCCACTCCCCCCCGCCCGCCTTGACCTCTCCACAGCTTAACCCTCTTTTCCCCTCATTTCCCTCTGCTCCTCCCCCTCTCCCTTCCCATCCCCTCAGCACTGTACTCGTCCGCTCAACTGTATATATTTTCATTATCCTATTTATTTTGTTAATGAAATGTACATCGCCTCGATTCTATTTAGTTGCCATTGTTTTTCCGAGATGTTCTTCCCCTCGACTCTATTTATTGCCATTGTTCTCGTCTGTCTCCCCCGATTAGACCGTGAGCCCGTCAAACGGCAGGGACTGTATCTGTTGCCGATTTGTTCATTCTAAGCGCTTAGTACAGTGCTCTGCACATAGTAAGCACTCAATAAATACTATTGAATGAATGAACAGTCTTTAGGCAATGACATGTGACCTTTGCATGAAGTTGCTGTTCTTACTCGAGTTGATTTAATTGAATAGATGAACTTTACCTTCTGAAGAGTCTTAATTCATTCATTCATTCAATAGTATTTATTGAGTGCTTACTATGTGCAGAGCACTGTACTAAGCAATTGGGATGAACAAGTCGGCAATCAGGTCACTTGATGCATACACAGTTACCTTTCTTGTCCTCTATTTTAAAATAACCTATTAAAGATCAAAGTGTGAGAGATGGATTTTTTTTGGGGGGGGGTAAGAAAATGCCTGGAAGCTTTCTACTTCTTCCTTCCTTTTTAAGGCGATGTTTCTGTTTTCCTTAACTATTCAAGAGTAGTGTGAGTTGCACTTAAGCACTCAGTAAAGTGTTTGGCACACAGTGAGCACTCAATAAATACATTCAAATGAGTGAATGGAGGAGAACAGGGCAACCAAAGGCCACTTTTTCCAAAGCCCTTGTCTTGATGCCCAGCAGCAAAAGAACTTGGACTCCATTGGACTAGGAAGTTACTCTTTTTTCAAAACACTTCCTAATCAAGATGAACGGTGACTGTCCGGAGGGTGCATGAAAGCAAACACGATGGTCTTGGGAACAGTGGTGCTGTTTAGGGGCGATCTGTGCCTCAGTCAGTAAACATAATCGATTCCTGCACAGAATACTTACTCAGTGCCAGAGGGGAGGATTTTAATTAAGTTGCTCTTTCCTATACTGAACTTGAGCTAAGAAATGTTATAAAGGCAATGCAAAGTTTCTCTTCTTTCAGGCTAAGTGCTTTGTTAATGGAAAACCACCTAATTTGAAAACGTGTTTAGTATATGTGGTCATATACTAAATGATCACCCAAACAAAATGTATCTCTAGGATTTTTTTGGTTATTTTTAATGGTATCTGTTAAGTGCTTACTTCTGTGTCAACTCTGTTTTAGGTGCTGGGGTGAATATAGCCTAATCAGATTGGACACAGTCCCTGTCCCAAATGGGGTTCACAGTCTTACAGATTTTACATTTTACAGATGAGGGAACTGAGGAACAGAGAGGTGAAGTCACTTGCCCAAGGTGACATGGCAGACAAATGGAGAAAGTGGGATTAGAACCCAGTCCCTTCTGACTCCCAGGCCCCCCCAAAAATACTAGGCCTTGCTATTTTTCCATGTTCTAGGTTGTACATCTTACGTGATATTGCACTTTCCTCAGAGCTTAGTACAGTGATCTGCACACAGGAAGCACTTAACATTGACAGGCCCTGGAGAAGATGACCAGATGGTCCTGGAGAAGCAGTATGGCCTAGTGGATAGAACAAGGGCTTAGGAGTCAGAAGGACCTGGGTTCTAATCCCAATTCTGCCATTTACCGGCTGTATGTCCGCGGGCAAATCACTTCGCTTTTCAGTGCTTCAGTTCCCTCATCTGTAAAATGGAGATTAAGACTGTGAGCCCCATGTGGGACGAGGCCCGTGACCAACTGGACTCGCTTATATCCACCCCAGTGCTTCGTACAGTGCGTTTCACAAACTAAGCGCTTACCACTAATTATTATGATCATTATTATGTGATTTCAGTACGCCTTTCAAGCTGGGGAGAGCAGCGGTCTACTGCCTGTGAAGGGGGAGGGAGTTCAGACTAGTCTAAGAAGGCAGAAACTGTATTTTACAGTGCTCAGCACCAAGCCCAGGTGGATACAAAAAGGCTTGAGACCACTGATAATGGAGATGATCACTGACAAAACAAAAAACACAGTATTTTCAATTACACGACATTCTTGGAAACTGTTGCCCCAAATGGCAGCCAGTCATTTTAGATGACATTTATAATGACTCCTTGTCCCGGCTCACGCAATGCTAGCCTCTTCTAGTCACCCAGGGCTTTAAAAAAACAAAAAACAAAAAAAACCCAAAAAATCCCACCCCAAACAAAAAACTCCCCCCCTCCAAAATAGATGGTTTATTTGTGAAGCTGCATGGCCTAGTGGATCAAGACGTTTTATTTGTGAAGCTGCATGGCCTAGTGGATCGAGCACGGGTCCGGGAGTCGGAAGGTCATGGGTTCTGGTTCTGGCTCTGCCACTTGTCTGCTGTGTGACCCTGAGCAAGTCATTTCACTTCTCTGGGCCTCAATTTCCTCATCTGTAAAATGGAGTTTGAGACCGGGAGCCCCCTGTGGGACAGGAATTCATTCATTCAATAGTATTGAGCGCTTAGTATGTGCAAAGCACTGTACTAAGCACTTTGAATGAACAAGTCGGCAACATATAGAGACAGACCCTGCCGTTTGATGATGGGCTTACAGTCCAATTGGGGGAGACAGACAAACAAGAACAACGGCAATAAATAGAGTCGAGGGGAAGAACATCTCGTAAAAACAATGGCAACTCAATAGAATCGAGGCAATGTACATTTCATTAACAAAATAAATAGGGTAATGAAAATATATACAGTTGAGCAGACAAGTACAGTGCTGAGGGGATGGGAAGGGAGAGGGGGAGGAGCAGAGGGAAATGGGGGGAAAAGAGGGTTAAGCTGCAGAGAGGTGAAGGGGTGGGGGGGAGCGGTAGAGGGAGTAGAGCGAGAAGGGGAGCTCAGTCTGGGAAGGCCTCTCGGAGGAGGTGAGTTTTAAGTAGGGTTTTGAAGAGGGGAAGAGAATCAGTTTGGCGGAGGTGAGGAGGGAGGGCGTTTCAGGACTGCGGGAGGATGTGGCCCGGGGGTCGACGGCGGGATAGGCGAGACCGGGGGACGGCGAGGAGGTGGGCGGCAGAGGAGCGGAGCGTGCGGGCTGGGCGGTAGAAAGAGAGAAGGAAGGAGAGGTAGGAAGGGGCGAGGTGATGGAGAGCCTTGAAGCCTAGAGTGAGGAGTTTTTGTTTGGAGCGGAGGTTGATAGGCAACCAATTGTATTTGGAACAATTGGAATTGTATCCAACCCGATTTACTTCTATCCACCCCTGTGCTTAGTACAGTGGCTGGTACATAGTAAATGCTTAACAAAGACCACAATTATTATTATTGAAACTTTTGGGCCTTATTTGATATTACTATTTGAATTCAAATTGGACTTGAACTGAAATGAGAATAAAGTTAAGGTCATCTGCCAAAATTCTTACCAAATTATCATTTGTTGCTGTTATGATTATTATGGTATGTCTTGATTGCTTACTACGTGTCAAGGACTATTCCACATGCTAGGGGAGGAAAAAGGTCCATCAGGTTGGACACAATCCCTGTCCCTCTTGGGGCTCATATTTTTAGGATGGAGAAGAACGATTTAATCCTCATTTTACAAGTGAGGAAACTGAGAGGTGAAGTGATCTGTCCAAGGTCACCCCGCAGAGGACTGGCAGAGCTGGGATTAGAACCCAGGTCCTCTGAATTCCAGGCCCATGCTCCTTTTCCCCTAGGCCACGCTGCATTTCCACTAAAACTGGTGCATTTAAAACACTGTTACCCAGTACTATATCACAAACCGGATGATAATTAATCAGTAGCAATACCTTTGCTGATGGAATTTCTGTCTTTGAACTTTTCTGGCAGACTGCAAAAGACTAATATTACTATCGGCTACTTCGGAGTGACAGCTGGGGAAAGTCAGTAGAAGCAAAGACCATTTCCCATATGGCTGGAATTTCTGAGTGGTATTTCGATCATCACACATGTGGGCCCGTTAGAAGTTACATTTTGCTAGTGGGGTGGGGTTTATGAAAGGATGCTTTGTCAGATCAGCTGAAAGCCACGTTCTGATGGTGGCTTGACAGTGCCAGGAATACTGAATTGCTTAAGTAGATCATTTCTATATTTTTCCTTCAATTTCTGGGTTAGGGATTTTGGTGTAAAAACACAGTCTGATAAGCATGCAACAGAAATAGATAATCTGTTCCATGGCAGACGCCCTCTTCATTTAATTAATGTTGGCATTTGTTAAGCTCTTACTATGTGCAGAGCACTGTTGTAAGCGCTGGGGTAGACAGAGGATAATCAGGTTGCCCCACATGAAGCTCACAGTCTTCATTCATCCCCATTTTACAGATGAGGTATCTGAGGCACAGAGAAGTGAAGTGACTTGCCCAGAGTCACACAGCTGACAAGTGGTGGAGCCAGAATTCGAACCCTTGACCTCTGACTCCCAAGCCCGGGCTCTTTCCAATGAGCCACGCTGCTTCTCTCAACCTTCTCACTGAGCTTCATTTATGCTCTCTCTTTTCCAACCCATCTGTTTCTCCTTCTGTTGCCCATTCTCAATTAATCATATATATGGAGTGCCTGTGTGCAGAACACTGTACTAAGAAATTTCAGAGAGCAGAATAGAGGCAGTAGACACGATCCAAGCTCTTAAACAACTAGCAGGGGAGACAGACACTAAAGTCAATTAAAAATAGAAGGACGCAGTAAGTCTCAAGATATGTACACAAATGCCACGGTGGTGGTGGTGTGTTAGGGGAGGAGGGGGGAGGAGCTTAATGATTTATAGTCTTTGTTAAGTGTCTACTATGTTTCAAGCACGGTTCCAGATGTACAGGTTAATCAGGTTGGACACAGTTCCTGTCCCACATGGATCTCAGAATCTAAGCAGGAGGGAAAATGGGGACCAAATCCCCATTTTCCAGTTGAGGAAACGGAGAAACAGCAAAGTCAAGTGAGTTGCCCACGGTCACATGGCAGGCAAGTGATACAGCCAGGATTAGAACCCAGGTCCTCTGCCTCTCAGGCCCGGACTACTTCCACTAGGCACTCTGGTTGTTAACAGCTCCCTCAAATCACCGGAGTGACCTGGGCAGGAATGGGAGAAACGGAATTTTACAGGTTTTGATAGGATCTGGAAGCAGGAGGAGAGTTTCCTCAGTCACTCTACAGCTTCAGTTAACTAGACATTGCCCACTCTCTCTCCCTCGATGCCCACTTGAAGGAAAAAATAAAAAAAAAATCAAAGAGAAAACTGCTCCCTTTTTCTGAAATTCTACAGGCCCAGGGCCCGTCAAAGACACTCAACTAGATATGGTTGCTGTCCTCTTAGATCTTACAATCTACAGAGACAACAAAGCACAGAAAAATATAGGGGAAGGCAAGGAGGAGAAGAGATGGAGGTGGGAGGAAAGGTAGGATGGATAACTAATAGATAAATACTGTGGCATCGGTCTTTTCATCTACAACTGCAAGCACAGATAAAGATTAATGCCGGGAGCATCAGCTTTCAATCCCAAACAAGCAGAACGGTTTCCTTTATAGCCGTATTTATTCTTGTCATTCTTGAACATGAAAGTCAGTCCCTCTATGTGTGCCATGCAACTGTGGCTGAAAAGACAGAAGAATATTTGAGGCACTAAAAGAGAGATGCTGACGTCTTTGAAGTCTTAAGGCATTCCTTCAATGTCGCCTGGGTTAGGGAAAACAAGCCCACGCAGATGTCTGAGAAGGGAACCCCTTGTATCTTACAGATTTCGGCTGGGTGACCACCAGGCTGATGTGATGATGATAATAATGGTGGTATTTGTTAAGCGCTTACTATGTGCAAAGCACTGTTCTAAGCGCTTGGTGGATATAAGGTGATCAGGTTGTCCCACCTGGGGTTTACAGGTTTAATCCCTATTTTACAGATGAGGTAACTGAGACCCAGAGAAGTGAAGTGACTTGCCCACAGTCACACAGCTGGCAAGCGGCAGAGCCGGGATTAGAACCCATGACCTCTGACTCCCAAGCCCAGGTTCTTTCCACTGAGCCACTATGTGATCTATGATTGCTTTAACCTGCGACCCTTCCTTCAGGTTTTGGTGGGCTCTCAATACTTTTAGGGGTTACACTATCAACCAATCAATCGGATCTCTAGAGCACTTACTGCATGCGGAGCTCTGTACTATGCGCTTGGGAGAGCACGACGTAACAGAGTTGATAAGCATGTTACCTGCCCAAAGTGAGCTTACGGTCCAAAGGTTATGGGGTGATGTAAGAAAAGGCACCCATACTCATAAAAGCTGGCGCTGATTACCAGAGAAGATCCCAGACTCTTTAACCTTGGAGGTTTTTAAAAATTGGTCCACAACCAACTACCCTGCCTGGTGCAAGTTGAGGTGGAAAGTTTGATCTGACAGTTTTTTAGCTTCAAGGGATTTTGATAAGAGCAGCAATAAGACAATGAAATCCATTAGAGCCCATGACTACCTCTATGACTGAGGGGCGTTTACAGGATGAAATACATGCAGTGATTATGAATGATAAATATTATATTTACTGAGTACCGCCGTCTAAGCTCCTGGGACAGTACGACCTAACAGAGTTGGTAGACGTGTTCCCTGTCCACCAGGAGCTTAGAGTCTAGAGGGGAGACAGACATTAAAATATGGAAATGAACAGAAGTGCGGTGGGCCGAGGGTGGGCCGAATAAAGGGCGCAAATCCACGTGCAAGGGCGGTGCCAAAGGGAGTGAGAGAAGAGGAAATGAGGGCTTAGTCAGGGAAGGCCTCGTAGAGTAGATGTCATTTTATTACGGCTTTGAAGGTGGGAAGAGTGGTGAACTATGACTGGGGTTGGGGGGGACAGCGGGTATCTTACTCCAGTTTTCCTGATTAGGGGACCGAGGCCCAGATAGGTCAAGTGACTCATCCAAGGTCACACAGCAGGACAGTGGTAAAGCTTAAGACTAAAACTCAAGTTTACTGTCTTCCAGATCCAAGCTTTTACACCAAGGTATTTTGGTTCACGCCAAAATAAAACAAACAGAATTAAGCTTCACCGGCCAGAATAGCAACCTATGCTCATATCCAGGCCTACCGCTTCAAAGAAAAATTTGTCAGTGGGCTTGCTGTTAAAGCAAACACCTCAATACTTCCTTGGCTATCCTAGTCAGGGAGCTTTCATTGCCCACAGTCTCAAGTTCTTTTACTTGCGAGTTCTAAATCATTAGCAACTGTGATGCTAATTGCCTGCAACAAAAACAGTTTTCCTAGCATGCTTCAGTGGCTATTATAAAGTACTAATTTTACAAAATAAAAAGAGTAATAATAATAATAATCAGAATGGGTGGTTTCCAGGGGCGGTGTTTAATTTACAATGGAACAAAAATGTGAAAGGATCCTTGCAGAATTCTGACTCAGGCTTGAGAATATGAGAATCAAAGGCCTGATTTAGCCAAGTAAAGAAGTCCACTTCCACACTGAGCTATACAATTTTAAATTCGGAGGAATAAGAGATATGTAATAAAATGGCAGATTAATAAAGTATATTCCAAAAGCTTAATACAGCACACTCACAGAGTAAGGGCTCAATACATGTGATTGATGACGACGTGCTACTACCTGCCCTTCAGAGAATATGGTGGTGATGGAGACTCATAAAAGACCAGTAAGCCTCAGGTGTGTCAGGATGGAGAATCCACACATAGGAATGTTTGTGGAACACCACTTACGCTTCGCCAACTCTCCTGGACTCGGCTGGGAAGGAGATCTTGTCAGGGATTAGAAAAGACACCTGGCAATTTTATACAATTTCTCATCTCATATTTCTTGAAGCCAAGATGATACTCACTGTGCCCCAATCTCATCTATCTCGCTGCCAACCCCTTTCCCACAGCCTCCCCCTAGCCTGGTACTTTTTCCCCTGCCAATATACTGCAGACCACCACTTTATCTTTTAAGCATTATTAAGGTCACATATTCTCCGAGAGGCCTTCCCCGATTAAGCCCTCCTTTCGCCAGCTTGCTCTCCCCTCTGCACTGTCCAGACACTTCCATCTGGGACCTTTCGACATTTGATATTCACCCCACCCACAACCCCACAGCGCTTGTGCACATTTCTTTAAATTATATATTAAAAATTATTTATTCATACTGATGTCTGCCTCCTCCTCTAGAATGTAAGCTCGTTATGGGCAGTGAACGTGACAGCTAATTCTGTTGTACTGTACTCTCCCAAGCTCAATCGATTGATTATTTCAAAGCTTTCAACATCTACTCAACCTCTGCACTATCCAGAGGATGAATATCTTAACTTTGTTTGCCAAGTATTAATCTCATGAAATGACCATTCAAGGTCGAGGGCGGGGGGAAGGGGGATGGAATCAGTATCAGACAAATGAGCAACATGAAACGCTCAAGCAAGAAAGAGAAAACATACTACCTCACTCTCTATCCACACTAAGAAAAGTGCAGTGCATTTGATTTCATCGCTATCTTCCAAAGCAGAGTTTTTAAATCCATACATTTTGCTATTTAAGATTCTCTCCTTTCCCCGTCCCTTTCCTTGATCAAATCATCACCGGAAATAATCACTGCAGTTGGAACTAGCTAAGCGTGCCCTATTTTCTCTTGCCATAGATGAAATAATGTGCCTGGGCTCCTTATCTATATTATAACAGTCACAGTAGCCAATATAATGGCTAATCTAATGGCCACTGACATCGTAAAACTTTGCCACTTGGACCATTTTCTTTCCAGATAAAACTTTGAATTAATCCTCAATTAAAAAAAGGAGTTAAACTGATAGTTAACAAAGCATTTAGGAATCGCAGATAACTCAACATTTAAACTGCAGATGATGAACTGGTTGTTTTAATGGGATAATACTGTTGTACTTGCTTAAAAAGCACTGAGGTTTCACTTTTTATCCCTTCTTTGCTCGCTCTTGTATTATTACTTGTTAATAACGGCATTTATTATGTACTTACTAAGGCTCCTTGTTCTATTTGGTGGAAGACTATATTCAAAGTCTCAACTTACCAGTCTAGTTAACTTCTCTGTGCCTCAGTTACCTCATCTGTAAGATGAGGATTAAGACTGGGAGCCCCATGTGGGACATGGACTGTCCAAGATCATCAACTTGTATCTACCCCAGTGCTTAGTGTAGTGTCTGGCACATAGTAAGCAACTTAACAAATACCATTTAAAAAAACACAAAAAACTAGTCGGTGTATACTTCATGTTTTCTCTATTGATCTGCACTTGAATGATGACACTAAGTGAAAATTTGCACCACCATCCCCCAATGGCCAAACACCAGGAAATGGAAGTGAAAAGAAAGGTGACTGGATGGGAGTGGCATTTAAACAATATTCCTACTGGTAATAATAGTTGTAATTATGAAGTGCTTACCATGCGCCTAGCTCTGTACTAAGCACTGGGGTCAATGCAGGATATTCAGGCCAGACACAGTCCCCCATAGGGTTACATTTGAGGCAACTGAGTCCAAGAGAGGTTATGTGACTTGCCCAAGGTCACTCAGAAGGCAGGACAGAAGACCCAGATCCCACCTGATTAACATGTATCTACCCTAGTATTCAGTACAGTGTTTGGCAAAGAGTAAATGCTTAACGAGTACCATAATTATTATTATTTTACCCCCTTGGGCTCAGTTTTAGTCCCCCATTTTATAGAACAGGTAACTGAGGTACAGAGACTCAGTGAAATGACTTGTCCAAGACCACACAGCAGACAAGTGAGAGAAGCAGGATTAGAAACCCGGTCCTCCGACTACCCGGTCCACGCTCTTTCCACTTCGCCAAGGTACTTTTTGCTCTTTAGCAAGCTGGATTACTTTGTTTCTTCCCATCTTCCTTGTGAGTCAATGCAACGCTTCCCAAATGTCTGTTTTCTATTCATATACGCCAGTAAGCATCGTTACATAATTAGGTCCCTACCGGCTTCTTCCTTCAATTCGCTTTCATACAGTACATGCTGAAAAATGCTTTTATTCAGGCTACTAGTTACACTTTTATTCTTTCTCTCTGAACTGCATTCAAATAGTCGGTCAAGGCCAGGGTGGCATTTAATCTTTATCCTTTTTTTTTTTTAATGTCTGTTTCATGGACTGAACCAAATGAATGCATTCACATTAGAAGCCGCCTGTGGAATCACCCTGATCACGTAAGTCCTAAACTACGTGAAATAAGACTTTCATTATATTTCATCCACATTTACAACTTGGTGTAAAACCCAAGTCCCTTGGAATAAATGAAGGGCAAACTAGTACACAGCCATCAAAATATTCGTTTATTTTCTCAACTCACACCTCCGTTAAGCAGAGAATTATTTGGAGTTTTGTAAGTGGTATTTGTTAAGTGCCTCTTATGCATCTGGCCCTGCAATAAACGCTGGAGTAAATATAGCTACTCAGGTTGGACAGAGTTCATTTCCCACATGGGACTCACCATCTTAATCCCCATTTGACAGATGAGGTACCTGAGGCACAGAGAAGCTGCCCAAGGTCACACAGCAGACAAGTAGTAGAGATGGGTTTAGGATCTATGTCCTCTGACTCCCGAGGCCATGCTTTTGCCACTAAGTGATGCCCTTCAGCTTAAAAAAAAAAAGGGGGGGGGGGGGAAGTGGGGCAAAAACTATTTATACAAGTGTCTTAGGACGCCGTTGATCTTACAAGAAAAAATATCAATAAATCTACGCCAGGTCAGCTAAACAATGCATTTTTCACGTTTTACATCTCTGAAGAGGAAGAGATTGATCGCAGTGACTTGCTTTTCCTTCTTACGCTTTCATTTGAAAGTAAAATTGCTGCATTTAGCATTTTAGTTAATTAATTAGCACTCAGCTGATTGCCGAGTAACAACTTGTTTGCCTTAAGTACTAATTAGATAGAAAAGAAATTACCCAGGTTTCCCTTTGAAATATACTGTCCTGACCCAGTTTTAGGCCTCTCCGGAAGACCAAACACTAAGACTTGAAAGCGACAGTTGTCGATTCAATTCACTTTTAAAGGACTTATGCTCCTGCAACTTTTCCTTGGGAATACTGCTCTTTCCCGACCTGTGGGGAATGCATACCCACATTGGTCAGGTCACCGAACTCTGTCTTTAAGATTCCAAACACAATCGACGCTCAGTCTCCTGGGAGTCCATTGACTAGTCTGTGGATTATCCAGGTCCTTTCCTTCTCCCGTTTCTTCCTCTTTTTCTCTAGTTTTGAGCACTTCGGCCAGATGATTGACAAGCAACGAGGGAAAGGTGAATTCGTTTAATTTTGCTGTTTGTCAGCAGTTTGGGATAGGGTTGGGGATAACCATCTCTCAGTCTCATGGTCCAACCAGGCCCCTTGCTTCTCCTATGTCTTCCTCCTTTTCTCATGTGGGCAAGCTCCACTTTACGGCATCTCACTGGCGCGTGACAGTGGAGAAGGTAAGCTCATTTAACTTTGGTTTTTTTTGTTTCTTGTTATGGAATTTGTTAAGCGCTAGCTATATATCAAGCACTGTCTAAGCTCTGGGGTAGATACAGGTTAATCAGAACAGACCAAGTCCCTGTTCTACCCAGGGCGAAAAAGGAGGGAGAACAGATACTTCATCCCCATTTTAGAGCTGTGGAAATTGAGGCCCAGAGAAGTTAAGTAACTTGCCCAAGGTCACAAAGCAAACAAATGGTGCAGCCAACACTAGAATCCAGGTCCTACTTACTCCCAGGCCTGTGATCTACCCACTAGAGCAGGCTGCTTCCCAACCTTGCCATTTATCAGCAGTTTGAGTTGGGATACGTAACTGAAACAGTGAGTGAAAATAGTGCTCATTTTCTAGGCATCTTGGAGTTCCTTGACCTGTATTCAACTTCAGCAAGGAAGACTGATTGTTGGCTTTCCCTACAGAGTTATTTATTGGGAATCCCTATGTGTGAAAATTTGATACATCTTGCTTTCATTGAGAAGTAGCGTGGCCTAGTGGAAAGAGCCCGGGCCTGGGAATAGGAAGGACTTGGGTTCGAATCCTGAGTCTGCCACTCGTCCACTGTGTGACCTTGGGCAAATCACTGAACTTCTCTGTGCCTCTGTTACTCATCTCGTATGCAACACTGGGATTAAGACTTGGAGCTCCATGTGGTCCAACCTGACTAGCCTGTATCACCCCCAGTGCTTAGTACAGAGCTTGACACAGAGTAAGTGCTTAACAAATACCATATTTTTAAAAATTCCCATATAATTCATGGCAATTTGCATTCTACTTGTTTCTTTAGGTTAAAGGTTCTGGAGAGGTCTCACCTAGGCTCTGAGCAAGAATAGGAAAACGAGTCAATAGGACAGCTTCTTTTTAGGAACGGTCTATGGAATAATCCTCTGTTATACTGTACTCTCCTAAGTGCTTAGTTTAGTGCTCTGCACAAAGTCAGCAGCTCAATGAATATGACTGATCCTGAATGATCTTAAATATTTCACTTCCCCTTCTGAAACCCCAAGCTAGGGTCAGAGAAGCCTCTTTTGGCAGGGGAGGGAGGGGGGGAGTTTGGGGTGGGTCCGGGACAGGGGGAGAAGCATTTCAGTTAAGATTGGATTGGTTTGGGCTGTTTTCAACTCTGAAAATGACCGTGCTGTATCACATGGTTCCAAAAGTCTAGCATAGTCTAAGCGTCTGCTGAAGATATGAAGAGAGCCCATTACCTACAGGATAATTAATGATTGATGCACTAGCCTAGTGCATTAAAATATATTAATCATATTTCATGGTGGTAATGGCACTTTGTCAACACCTATTCAATCAACGATGTTTACCGAATACTTCTGGAGTGCAGAGCATCGTACTAAGGACTTGGGGAAAGTACAAGATGAAATGGATAGGTCTTGGCAGAGGACCTTGTCATTATTTCTTACAAAGTTAAGTAGTGAGCATCCCACATTGCACAGATGACTGGACTAATTGTCCGGGGAATGTAAAAAGAACCCATAAGACCTAAAGCGCAGTCCTGGCCCTCAAGGACTGAGGAAGCAGAAGGCATTTACAGCTTGTCCTTAAACACGTTAATAGTAACGATTACATTTAAGACATTCTAACCCCAAGGACCAGCTTTTATGTAGGGACTGGTAGAAGTGCTATGGGCTTTTAAAAGAACAAGTGCATTCGTCGTACACATCACTGGATTAGTAATAACAGTAATAACAATAATGGTATTTAAGTACTTAGTAGATGGTGAGCACTGTGCCAAGTTACTGGGGAAGATAGGAGACATTCATGTGGGACACAGCCACGGTCCCTCACGGGGCTCACAGTCTAAGGAGGGAGGGAGGGAGAATGGGTATTTTGTCCCCATTTCACATATTTATTTCTAAACTTATCAACGGATGGCTCAGTGGAAAGAGTCTGAGCTTGGGAGTCGGAGGTCATGGATTCCAATCCCAGCTCCGCTGCTTGTCAGCTGTGTGACTGTGGGCAAGTCACTTCACTTCTCTGGGCCTCAGTTACCTCATCTGTAAAATGGGGATTAACTGTGAGCCTCACATGGGACAACCTTATTAACCTCTATCTAACCCAGTGCTTAGAACAGTGCTCTGCACATAATAAGCACTTAAATACCAACATTATTATTATTATTTGGACAGGCCCAGATCTGGCCATGGGGCAACTCAGCTTCTGTTTCCAATTGATAATCTATCAGAGCCTGGGAGAGACTTCCCTGATGGATCAGTGCAGACACTTGAAAAAAAAAAAAAACCACTACACTGAGGCGTTCTGCAGACAGAGGCTTTCAGTACTTCGTATTATCAATCCGGTACCTTTCCGTAACCAAAAACTACACTTGTGTTTCCTAAGGCTCTGTTTTGGAAGTAATGTTTCTTAATTATTAATGAACAACCCCGAGGAAATCTTCAGAGCCAATTCAAAATTCAACTTCCTCCCTTTTCAGCTTTTGAGATGAGACTTTAGCCTGGTGTTAGGAACAGAAGCTGTTAAATCCCATTTCATTGATTCATTACCGTTTGAATGAATTTCATTTTTCCACGGTATTCCCCAAGGACTCTTCTGAGGCAACTTAATCCTTGAGGAATTTTTAATACTCCTGTCCTGATAGAAGCAATAAATACTACCGAATAAGCAATGATAAACTTTCAAAGTGAGTTATCGCTGTTTCACATTCTGTATTTATTGAACGCTTACTGTGTGCAGAGCACTGTATTAAGTGTTTCGGCTAGTACAGTCCAGAGTTGGTAAAGGAATTCCCGGACCACAAAAAGCTTACAGTCTAGGATGGGGACTGAATGCCTGTTCTCCTGTCTACTTACTCTGTGAGATGCGCATTGACGGTAGGGACTGTGTCTGACCTGATTATCTTGTGTCTAACCCCAAAGTGCAAGTAGTATAGGGCTTTTGACATAGCAAGCGCTTAAAGACTATTATTATGGGCCTAAAGGAATGAGGAGGGGGGTATTTCTGATCAATTTCTGCTAAGTCATCCACAAATTAGTCTCTTAGTTATTGCAGCTCTCTCTGGAAGGCCCATGGATGATTTATTTCCCTTCAGACCCTTAACAGTGTGGTGCCAGGGCAAAATCAATTACCCAGGGTTGTGTTTGCTTCCTTTAATCACCATGCTATGTTCACTGGCAAAATAGATTACAAACAGAAAATGTATTTTTGTTCTCCCTGTGCCCAGATGCCAAAATTAGACCACGATGATATGTCAGAAGTCACTGCCAGAGCTGGCTTTCCATTTCTGATATGCTTTTAGTATAATTTATTGTGATATTTAGTGCTCAGGATATTTACTTACAATGAGGGAGACTGATTAATATTAGCTCTTCTGAACGCATTCATTTTGTACATGCCTTTGCTCAATTGCACATTGAATTCTTTGTCATGGATATTTTATTTGTAATTCTTTCTATGTCTGTTGCCAACAAGTGGAAGGTTCCTGTGGTCAGGAAATGTGTTCCCTCTGCTTCAAACAGTCCCCGCTGGTTTTTAGCCACCCAATCTGCTTTCTCCCTCCAACTGACCTATATTCCCCTTCCACTATACGCCAGCTCACACCCTTTGTTCTTCTCAAGCTAATCTAGTCACTGCTTTTATCTCCCCCACTACCTTCCCTTTCCTCTCCACCCAAACGGCTACCTTACTATTACGGGCTCTCGTTATATCCCGGCTAGACTACTGTGTCAGCCTTCTCTCTGACCTCCCTTCCTCCTCTCTCGCCCCTCTCCGGTCTATTCTTCACTCCGCTGCCCGGCTCATCTTCCTGCAGAAACGATCTGGGCATGTCACTCCCCTTCTTAAACAACTCCAGTGGTTGCCTATCGACCTCCGCTCCAAACAGAAACTCCTCACTCTAGGCTTCAAGGCTCTCCATCACCTTGCCCCTTCCTACCTCTCCTCCCTTCTCTCTTTCTACCGCCCACCCCGCACGCTCCGCTCCTCCGCCGCCCACCTCCTCGCCGTCCCTCGGTCTCGCCCATCCCGCCGTCGACCCCTGGGTCACGTCCTCCCGCGGTCCTGGAACGCCCTCCCTCCTCACCTCCGCCAAACTGATTCTCTTTCCCTCTTCAAAACCCTACTTAAAACACCTCCTCCAAGAGGCCTTCCCAGACTGAGCTCCTCTTCCCCCTCTACTCCCTCTGCCATCCCCCCTTTACCTCTCCGCAGCTAAAGCCTCATTTTCCCCTTTTCCCTCTGCTCCTCCACCTCTCCCTTCCCATCCCCACAGCACTGTACTCGTCAGCTCAACTGTATATATTTTCGTTACCCTATTTATTTTGTTAATGAATTGTACATCGCCTTGATTCTATTTAGTTGCCATCGTTTTTACGAGATGTTCTTCCCCTTGACGCAGTTTATTGCCATTGTTCTTGTCTGTCCGTCTCCCCCGATTAGACTGTAAGCCCGTCAAACGGCAGGGACTGTCTCTATCTGTTGCCGACTTGTTCATCCCAAGCGCTTAGTACAGTGCTCTGCACATAGTAAGCGCTCAATAAATACTATTGAATGAATGAATACCTTCTGAAATGGTCAGCCTCAAGGAGATTTGATTTCTTTCTTTTTATTTTTTTTTAAGGCAGACTCCCATTAATTTTTCAGAGTCGCCAAATTCTACAGCTCTTAAAGATCTATCTCCCGCAACTGTCAATTTCCCCGACTTCCAGATTTAATTTCCTTCAGAGCGTGCAGGGAGATGTGATCTAGTTCTAATAACTGGCAGAGCACTGTACCAAGCACCTGGAGGAGTACAATACCACAAAGTGGAGAGACACATTCCCTACCTACAACAAACTTATCGCCTATATGGGGCTCACAACAGAAGGGATGATGTCCTTCAATGGGGTTCACAATCTAAGGGGGATCAGGCATTAAATCCCTATTTTACAAGTGAGGAAAACAAGGCAAAGAAACATTAAGTGACTTGCTCAAGATCACACAGGAGGGAGATGGCAGAGCCGGGATTAAGCACCCAAGTCCTCTGGCTCCCATTAGGCTGTGCCATTTCTCAATGGAGTTAAGATGACTAATAATAATGTTGGTATTTGTTAAGCGCTTAATAGCAGAGCACTATTCTAAGCACCGGGGGATACAAGGTGATCAGGTTGTCCCATGTGGGGCTCACAGTTTTCATCCCCATTTTACAGATGAGGTCACTGAGGCACAGAGAAGTGAAGTGACTTGCCCAAAGTCACACAGCTGGCAAGCGGTGGAGCTGGGATTCGAACCCATGAACTCTGACTCCCAAACCCGGGCTCTTACTGGGTAGGTATCCAGAGGGAAGTAGGAGTGACGCTAAGTCACCAACATTTCTTGAAAAGTCACAAAGGAGCAAGTCTCTATACTAAGCACAACCAGGGGAATTTTTGAATTCAGTGTTGCAATCTTATTTCAAGCCATTTAGCAGTTTTCCATTAGGATGGAGATAGCATCCTCTCTTCAGAAAATTATCTTCTTTTTAAAACCACTGACCCGCATGACACTTACTTCTTAACTCTGAAAAGGGGCACAGAGGGAAGACAATGATATCATTTTCAGGGTCCAACTTTTTTCCTATTATATAATTTTTAAAGCCCTAGATAAAAATGGACAGCATAATTCATCAATCTTTGAAAGAAATCTGTCATCAACAATTCTTTTTTATATTCTGAAACGCACATATGTTGTGTGCTATCTTCCGCCATTTATGTAGGTTTGGACATTGAAAAGTATACTTATGAATCATGTTCTTGTAACACACTTCTTATTTCCTATGTGATCTATATTAATGTGGGTACTATAGAAATAATGACTTATTTCGGCTAGTTTTAGGTAACAGCATTTTTCACCTCCTCTTATTAAATACATGCACTGCTTTGGCTTCTAGAAGCGTGAACAGAATCGGACTTGAATAATTCACTTATCCTTCCATCCCCCGTTCTCTCTTGGTACCTTAAATTAGGTATCCATTTGAGAATACTTTATAAGCTCTCTGATAAATTGGGCCAAAAAAGTGAGTCATTCTTTGAAACCTACCATTTCTTAGCATCCCAAAATAAGGAGATTTTGGTGTAAAATTTCCAAATAAGTGGCACTCAAGTTTTTTGTGGTGCAAAGCTAGAGATACATTTGAAAGAACGTCCCAAGAAAGCTGAAAATGTGCATCAAAAGCCCCCTTTCACAGACTGTCATTTAGTGGGGGAACTGCGGACAGTCTGGCCTAGTGGAAAGACCACAGGCTTGGGAGTCTGAGGACCTGGGTTCTTAGCCTGCTTGCCCAACCTGATTGTCTTTTATCTACCCCAGAGCTAAGTGCTTAACACAGAGTAACCCTTTTTAGCAAATACCATCAGTACAGACGCCGATTCCCAACACTATAATCCTGAATTCACTTTTGTCTGCATTTCCTCCTAAACAGTTATACATTATCAGAGGTGGAGGGACTACATGAGGGCTTTGCCTAGAGGAAAGTCTATTTGGTTGTTGTAATTTGTAAAGAGGTCTAAAAGTTGCATCAAACTAAATTGACGATTAAAGAGGGAAGAGAAGAAACCAACTTCCAGATCAACATACCATTTAGAGTTTTTTTCAAAATGCTGTTCCCTTCCAATCTCCTCAAGATAACCTCTGACATTTTCAACTCTCCAAGGGGCCTCAGGCTTCTAAAACAAAATTAAGGAAATAACATGTCACAATGACTAAGAGGCTGACAATAATCAGGGGTTGGCTTTTCCATCTCGGGGTCTCTATCCTTAAACCAAACGCAGGCTAATTCAGCCTCCCTTGCTCAGTTCACCAACGGCCCATTTTATTTGGGCAGTGTAAAAAGAGGGATAAAAGATGAATTCATTTTGGGTGTCACATAGCAGACATGTGGCTGAGTCAGGATTAGAATCCAGGTCCTCTGAAGGGACACACACATAACATATACACATACAAATTTTTTTTTAAATAATATGAACATATCAACCCTCTGTTCTCAAGTGACTATCTGGTTAACATTTCTTTTTACTGACCTCTTGTTCACATAGTCAACTCTTTTTTTTTTTTTTAAACAACCAAGTCCTACTTGTTCACAGTTCATTCCCATTTAGGTTTCTCCTTATATCAAAGGCTTTTTGCTATGTGAACTCCATACTTCAGGGCACCTTTTAATGATACAAAATCAATCCTTTTCCAATAAGGCATGACAGTCTAGGCAGTCATCACTGATCCAAGTTTTACACTTCTAATTCCTGTCTACTCATTAAAACGAGAGCTATGCACTTAAGCATGCAGGCTTCCATTACCTTCACAACTCCATTAATGGACTAGTTCCAAACGAGTAGGTCACTGGGGCAGCCAGTCAACGCTATTTATTGAGCACTTACTGTCCACAGAGAATCGTTCTAAGTGCTTGGGAGAGTGTGATTCAACAGAGGTCCCTGCCCACAAATACTGCTGGGCCACAGAATTTAGGCAGGTCCAACTAACTAGTTGTTTTTCCCACCTGTCTTACCTTTCCGATTTGGACAGGAAACTGAAAGAACAAGCTTACAATTTTATTCTGTATTGGCCATAACGGCCTGAAAATAACACCAGCTCCATTGAAATTCTGGTCTCATGGAATTAACAGGGCAGTACACTACTTGAAGAGTTCCGCATCATTTGAACAGATTTAAATTTTTATGGCACAAATTCGAATCGGAGTGCCTTGAGGCCTACCCTCTTCCTACTTGCTCCACTAAATAGCTAGACCTCAATTCTTGTAGAAGTAGCTCAAAATGTTATGACTCAAGATTTGCCTTTCATTTCAAAAGAAACAAGCACCTTTGCGAGTCATATAAACTTAAACTTTTCAGAATTATTCAACACTCAAATTAAAGTAATCGACAAGACTGCAGCCTCAGATTTACAAACAGCCGCCTCAGATTTACAATACAGCTTTCTAAGGCTCCTATTCGTCATTATTATTTTCAAGTTTTACTTCTATCTGTTCTTCTCACTCTTTCTCCAATACGATCACACCAAGTCACTGAAAACTTACTTTTTTCTGGAAAATAAACTCAACTGTGGCACAATTCTGGACAAGCTGTATGTATTGTATGTTTTCCCTCAGAAAGTTGATTGAATCCTATTACTACTATATTCCATTCATTATCGATACAGTAAATTAACTGATTTCCTGGAGATCTGCAGTATGATTTTATTAGTATTGTCTAACAAAAATAATGGCATCTGTTAAGAGTTTACCAGGGGCCAAGCACTGCACGAAATGTGGGACTAGAAACAATATAATCAGCTTAGACATTCTCCTGTCCTTAAGTAGGCTCCCAAGTTTAAGTAGGATGGAGAATGGGCATTGAATCCCATTTTACCGATGAAGAAACTGAGGGTCTGAGAAGGGAACTGCCTTGTCTAAAGTCACACAGCAAGCAGGTGATTAGAACCCAGATCCTCTGACACCCGGGCTCTTTCCACTAGGCCAAGCTGCTACCTATATCTCTGTCTGTCCAGAGGACCACAGATCATAGAAACTTTCTAGGTTCTGACAAGACAATTCTCTCTTGTGAGGTTAAGGTTCTGGTAAGACAATTCTCTCTTGTGAGGTTACCTGTTTATTTTTCACCCTGTAGACCCTCCACTAAGTCAGATTTACACCAGGGTGGATCCCAAAGGAGATAGAAGATTAACCAGTGTGTTACTTAATCTGCTAATAAATTCCCCCATGCTGAAATGGCTTTAAAGGCTTTACTGAAGGTTCTACTACCCAATCCTTTTACGATCCTCATGGCTCTCCCTAAACCCAAGAGAATAATTTAAAAAATATATTGAAATACATGGAAGCAACTGTTTTTCTCACTCTCAACCTTCCTGATAAGAAACAAATCTTCTCTAACTTGAGTTGTAGAGGAGGCAAGCCAAGGACTAAATTAATTCTCAAGACACCAGACAACAAAATGACCTGGAAGTGTTTGAAGGTAGTAGTGATTTCACCATGAAAATGAAACAAAAAAAAAAACGAGGAAGGCAAAGCCTGCTAAATGCTATTTTTACTTTCTGTACTCACTGGTTTCTCTTGTCAAGATGTCCTTTTGGTTTGCAGATTTATAGCATAAAGCTATAAAGGTGCATTAGAAAAATTAACAGCTAGGGGCTTAGATCTTTTTTTGTCATCCCCAAGGCAGGATTTCCTTCAGTTCTGGTTTTATGCTTCAGAAACTTTGGCTAGATTTCTTTTTGAAAGAAAACCATGAATCTGAATTATGCCAAACTAATATCAAGCCACCACCCTCTAATATCAATCAGAGAATGCATCTGTCTCCACATCTACTGAAATTTGAAATGCATCAGAAAGGAACAGCTTTACAGGCAGTGCTTCCTGGATGCCAAAAAGCAGCCAGTACACCAAAAGTTGGCTGTGGGCAGGGAACGTGTCGTGTGCTTGTGTTCTTTCCCAAGGTTACTCAAGAAATCCTCTATGAACACCATTACTACTATTCACTGACAACGCACTGAACTACGGTAACAGGATTTCCATAATGAGGGGGAAGCAAGAATTTACACTAATACTAATAAGTCCTGGATTCACTCACAGCAGGTCAACTAAATGAAAAATTTGCTGGCTTCTACTCACCTTCCATTCAAACAATGGGATCTCCTGAGCGCTTATTGTGGGCCGAGCACTGTCCTTAGCACTTGATAGAGTTAAACAGAGTTGGCAGGCCGTCGCCCGCCCACATGGAATTTACAGTCTAGAGGGGGAGACTGACATTACAATAAATTACGGATATGGACCGAAGTGCTGTGGGGCTGAGGATGGAGTGAAGAATATCAAGTGCTTAATGGGTACAGATCCGGGTGCAGAAGGGAGAGGGAGTAGGAGAAATGAGGGCCTAGTCAGGGAAGGTGTCCTTGAGGAGGTGGCATTTTAAAGAAGAGACCCCTCTTTGGATTCAAGCTCCACAGCGAAGGGGTTGAAAGTATGACTGATTTTCACTTTCCCGTTAATAAAAAAAGACCTAACAAAACATCTTCAAACGGTTATCTGCGTGTATCACCATGAATAAATCATGCTAATCACATTCAGAAAGTGAGAGTTCTTAATATGGAACTTCGGATCCGCTCTACTGAAAAATTTAATTTCTGTATGCCGCCGTTGATATTTGCAATGCCAACCTGACATTAAAGCTAAGCTATATTATGTTACTTAATTGTGTTTCTCTTTAGTGCTAGATGGTGTTGTTTTTTCTTCTACACCCCAGTGCATTTCTCATCTGTTTTATTTATAATTGTTTTTTAATTAAGCGATCTAGTTTACTTTAGGCACGCAGTGGATCATAAGAATTAACGCGGGTTGCCAGATGCCGCAGATGAAGCCTAGCGAAGTCACATTCTTCAAGCAGGGAAATATGATGAACTTCACCGGGAGGGTCACACAGCTCAGAACTGGGGTGAATGTGAGAAGCAGCGTAGGCAGGTGCAAAGAGTAGGGCCCGAGACTCAGAGGAACCTGAGTTCGAATCCTCAATCTGCCACATGTCTGCTTCTCTTGATTAGTCTAATATCCTCCTCGCTGACCTCCCCCCCTCCTGTCTTTCCCCATTCCAGTCCATACTTCACTCTGCTGCCCGGATCATTTTTCTACAGAATACCTTCAGGCCACATTTCCCTTCGCCGCAAGAACCTCCGACGGTTGCCCATCCAACTCTGCATCAAACAGAAACTCCTCACCATCGGCTTTTTAAGCAGACGGTCACCTTACCCCTCCTACCGCACCTCGGTAATATCCTACTAAAACCCAGCCCGCACACTTCACTCCCCTAATCCTAACCTTCTCACTGTACCTCCATCTCACCTATCTCTCCGCCCACCTCTTGCCCACGTCCTGCCTTTGGCCTGGAATATCCTCCCTCCTCATATCCGACAGGCGCTCTCCTCCATGAGGCCGTCCCTGACTGAGCCCTCCTTTCCTCTTCTCCCACTCTCTTTTGTGTCACTCTGACTTGCTCCTTTTATTCATCCCCCCGTCCCAGCCCCACAGCACTTTTGTACACAGCTGTAATTTATCTATTTATATTAACATTTGTCCCCCTCCTCTAAACTATCAGCTCCTTGTAGGCAGGGAATGTGTCTGTTTGTTATCTTGTATTCTCCCAAGCTCTTAGTACAGTGCTCTGCACACAGTGAGCGCTCAATAAATACGACTGACTGTGTGACCCTGGGCGAGACATTTCACCTCTCTGTGCCTCAGTTACCTCATCTGTACACTGGGGATGACAACTGTGATCCCCACATGGGACATGGATGGTGACCCATCTGATTCGCTTATATCTACCCCAATGCATAGCACAGTGCTTGTCACGCAGTAAGCACTTAAGCCTTTGGAGAGCTAACAATTGAAGATGGTAGTTAGGGAGGAAAGAAGGGAGAGGGCAAGCGATTTGATAAGTGTAAGTGACAGTCTTTGTCCTCAATAAATTTAAGACTGTATTCTAGACTGTAAACTCGCTAGGCAGGGAACTGATCTACCAACTCTGTATTGTTCTCTGCCAAATACACAACGCGGTGCTCTGCACACAGTAAGTGCTCTATAAATACCACTGATGGGAGAACAAAGAATCGAAAGACACGTTTAATTTAGAAGCTACTCTTTAGAAACCAAGTTTTCTATTATACTCAGATAATCCTCCATAATAAAATTTAAAGGATAATTACAAGGGAATTACTCAAAAAGCAATGTTAACAATGCAAAGCTTTATATACAAATCGAGTGCGACTTGAAATGTATAAATGGCTCATAGGGTAATATTTTCTTAAGAGGATGAAATGTAAAGCAAATAGCATTACAGCAAATATTCACCAGAGCTAATAGAAAGCTTTTATGAAATATTTTCTCAAAAATGTCATTCATGATGCTGAGTCTCCCCTAGTTTGGCTTCATCAAATGATATATCACCAAGCTTGTTTATATAATGATTTTTTTTTCAGACTGGCCTTTATCACTACAAAAATTATCTAGGCAATTCAGCAGCGCCTCAGTTATTTTAATCACTTCTCTATTATGCTTCTAAAGAATTCATTATACGACAGACTGGACATTCCAAAAGCAATCATTATTAGCAAGTTTTGACAAGGACAGATTCTGGATGTAGTAATGTCATTTTCTTGGCTTTTCAGCCACCCATCATACTGCTATCATAGAACTAAAGAATTGTGATAATCATTGTAATACTGATGGTATTTGCTAAGCACTTACTATATGCCAAGCACTGTTCTAAGCGCTGGGGTAGGTAGAAGATAACCAGGTTGTCCCACGTGGGGCTCACAGTCGTAATCCCCACTTTACACTTGAGGTAACTGAGGCACAGAGAAGTTTAGTGGCTTGCCCAAGGTCACACAGTAGACAAGTGGCAGAGTTGGGATTAGAACCCAGGTCCTCTGACTCCCAAGCCTCTGGTTTCTCCACAAATGGGTGGAACCCAGGGGGACTATTTGTGTTCACCATTCAACACAACTAAACATAACTAAACCATTTGAGGCAGAGAGTTCTAATGGTCCCTTATGGAATTTCCCTAATGACACTAAGAACTGAGACTCCCCAGCCTCCTTTCACAGCCTAATCAATCAATTAATAACTACAACAGTATTTGTCAAGCACTTACTATGTACCAAGCACTGTCCTAAGGACTGGGGTAGATACAAGATAATCAGGTCAGACCCATTTCCTGTTCTCCAGTCTGAGTAGGTGGGAGGACAGATATTTAACATATTTAATCCCCATTTTACAGATGAGGAAATTGAGGCACGGAGGAGCCAAGTGAGTTAACCAAGATCACACATCTGGTAAGTGGCAGAGCCAGGTTTAGAACTCGGGTCGCCTTTTTGCCCATTTTACCAATGAGGAAACTGAGAGATAAGTCAAGTAACTTGTCCTAGGGCACACGATAAGTAGGCAAGTGGCAGAGCCAAGGTCAGTCAGTCAGTCAGTCGATGATATTTTCTGAGCGTTTACTCTGCGCAGAGCACAGTACTGAGGGGACAATATAACAAACATTCCCTGCTCACAACAAGCTTAGAGTCTAGAAAGGGAGGCAGACAATATAAATAAAATGACAGATATGTGGGTGAGTGCTGCGGGGCTGGGACGGGGGAGGAATAAAGGGTGCAAATAGAGGAGACACAGGTGAGAACCAAAGTCTCTGGCCTCTCAGATTTCGGCACTTTCCTCTAGGCCACGCTACCGCTCATCTCAACTAAACTCGAACTACCTCAAACATAAGGAAGGTTACACGGCCCGGCCCATGTAACCTCTAGACCGTGAGCTCGTTTTGGGCAGGGAACGTGTCTATTTATTGTTATATTCTACTCACCCAAGAGCTCAGTACACTGCTTTGCACACGGTAAGCGCTCAATAAATACTACTGAATGAGTGAACGAACGCACTCATGCCTGAGTACGGAAACTTCCAAGCTAAGGAAACGATTCTATTTGCTTTCCAACTGAGTAAGGCCAATGGCGCAACTGAAAAGAGACACATGGTATATCCCGATTCCTTTACTGGGTTATTCCTTTAATTCCATTATGGTCTATCAATCACTGAGAGCTCAGCAAAGACTAAGTCCTCAATTAATACTATAAATGGATTAATTCAGGTTTTTATCTGAGTGTTTCCATACATTCCGGCGGCCCTGCCCAGTGGGGACATACTGAATGGAATAATCAAGGGACTTCATACTGCAGTGTATATAAGGTGGCAAATTAGTTTAAGTAGCAATGGCCTACTTGGAATCATAATACATAAATTCCAGGTTTCTTTTTTCTTTATGAAGCTTAAGTGTTACTGATGCTTGGACACTTCTGTGAGGCTTTGTCCGAACCATGTCCATTAACAAATCAAATCATAGTTTTAAATTGTGCAGCCTCATTACATTGTCCAAACCAATTGAGCCACCCTGCAGTTCATTTCGGGCAATGTAATAAATGGGGAATTTTAGAAAAAGCATGCATTTAGAATTTAAAGGTAAGAGATGTCTAAGAGACTAATTACAATATCTTGAGAAGCAGCCTGGCTCAGTGTAAAAAGCCCGGGCTTGGGAGTCAGAAGTCGTAGGTTCTAAACCCTGTGTGACTTTGGGCAAGTTACTTAACTTCTCTGTGCCTCTGTTCTCTCATCTGTAAAATGGGGATTAAGACTGTGAGCCCCAGGGGGACAACCTGACTCCCTTGTATCTACCCCAGTGCTTAGAACAGTGCTTTGCACATAGTAAACACTTAAATACCATCATTATTATTAGAAACATCTTTTACAGTGGAAATTCACACTTTGGTGCTAAAATCTGAGACTAGACATTTTTAGATTACAGCCATCCAGGGACTAAGACTTCTTTTAAAGAGGTGTGAGGTGAAGAGATTTCTCCCACCAAAAAGAAGAAAACAAATCTGATTAATGGTAGTTTGGGATTTTTGTAGCAATTAATTCCCAGGGGGAGGAATTAGGATTGTTAGTCATAATGTATGCCTTAGTTGTTCACCATAAACATATTAAATTATTATATGGGTTTGCCATTTTTAACTCAGAATGAATTCCCTCTATGAGATGAGGTTCTGCTACTGCCATAAGCATCCCCTGCCCCCGTAGACCGATTTCTCTAGAGGATTTCCCAAAGGAAATAGTTTGGAAGTTTATGCAAATCAGGATAATTAGTACAAAAGCAAAACTGCTTACATACCTTTTACAAATTACATTTTTACATTTCCTCATTAATAATAGTCATGGAATTCCTGCACACTGCCTTTCTGAGAGACCCAGAAAGCACAATCTCTAGAACAACAGTTATAATTGTGGTACTCGTTAAAAGGCTTACTAGGTGCCAGGTACTGGGGAAGATACAATAGTCAATCAATCTTATTTAGTGAGCACTTACTCTGCGCAGAGCACTGTACTGAAGATCTTGGAAGAATATAACAACATATTCCCTGCCCACAGCGAGCTTGCAGTCTACAAGGGGAGACAGACATCAATATATTAGACATGTTCCCTACCCACAAGGAGCTTGCAATCTAGAGAGGGAGAAGACATGGGCTTATTCTTGACTCAGGCACTAGCTAAGGTGCGCGGTCTGGGACAGAGCAAGGGAAAAATTGGGATTCCCATTCCGCGTTTTTGGGCTTGGTTCACTTGTGTCTGTTTCTCTCAATGGAGCTTGATGTCAACAAATACGGTGAGTCGGGCTTAGCAGTGTCCATGTAATAACACGCCAGCGTAGCGAATCAAATTTAAAAGGGCTCTTGTGGCTTCATCAATCAGGTCTATTACGATGAAAACACTTAGGGAGAAACAGACTTTTTGACTCCAAATTCTGAGGCTCAAGATAACATTTCTTTTTCCTAACTTGTAAAATGTGCCTTCGTGCATTTTCTGATTAGAGCTGGTCAAATTATTTCTCTTTTAAGAAATGAGGAAGAGCTCAACTCCCCATCCGCCGATCAAGAGCAAGGAAACAAGCTTCATGCACCTCTACTTAGGTTGTGAGCGTCATGTCGGACAAGGGCCTGTCCCCCACCTGATTATCTTCTATCTCCTCTAGTGCTTAAAACAATGCTTGGAACATAGTAAGTCCCTAATAAATACATCGCACTGTACTTTACCAAGAACTTAGCACAGTGCTCTGCCCAGAGTAAGTGCTCCATAAATACCACTGATTGACTGATCAATGGGCATTAGTTGAACCAGTGTGTGTCTGCACCCCCCCGCTGCTCTGAGAATCAAGTTCAATATTTCCTTAATGGTACTGGCACCTATAAATGGGCACTGTAAATCTGCAGAAGAGGGCTAACTGTACAGCCCAACACAACACAAAGCTATGCCTTCATAATTAGCTCCAAGCCTCTGATTTAAATCTGTGGCCTGCAGGTTGACAAGAGTACCGGAATTTCTGTCTTCATAAAATTGCTCAAATTATTACTCTTCTCCTGCACTGAACGGAAGTGTAATTCTATTTAAACTTCTTCCGACTGATGCGTGACCTTGCATACCTATAGGAGAGAGACAGTGAGCCAGGCACAGAATGCAGGAGTTGAGAACTCTCTAAAATGCCCTTTGAAGGCACCTGCTATCAAGTGAGGTATGAGGTGAATGGAAAATTGCAGTGTGATCTAAAGATGACGATTCACCGCAGGAAGGACGTAGGGGACGGTACGCTTCCCTTTCTATTTCTCGGATTCCTTGGTCTCTCCCACACTTAAGGGCGGTAGGAAGCTCCTTGGGGAAGGGACCGTATCGACTTCTATTGAATTCCCCCAAGTGCTTAGTAGTGTCTTGCACACGGTAAGTGCTCTAGACTGTAAGCTCGTTGTGAGCAGAGAATGTGTCTGTACTCTGTCAATGTGAACTGTACTTCCCCCGGCACTCAGTAAAGTGCTGTGCACACAATAAGCGCTCAATAAATACGACTGAATGAAGTACTATTGATGGATTGAGTGACCCCGGGAAGCTCCCACCCCCTTATCCTCTTCCAAAGACTAAAATCACACTCTTGGATTTTTTCTGACAATTATCATTTCCCACCAGTTGGGTGAGTCATAGGTGCATTGTTTTGCTTAAGTACAACGACTTGCCAGTGCATACAAGTCTTTTCTCACCTTGGTCCTTTCTAGGTCATTTTCCCTTGTGTCCTGAACCCATCCCCAAAAGGTATAAAAACGAGTGATTTTGTGATGTTGAGGGTGGATAAAAGAAATCAATTGAAAAATGAGATTTCCGTACCATTCAGCATGAGCAACTTCATTATTTGGTAGGATTCTGCCTCCATCCTCCGCAGTATATCACCACCTGATTTAATTGTGCATTTAATATGATCTTGTGCCTGTTTAGAGCTGTCGCTGCATACACTGGCTCTGGCAGAGCTCCTTTCACTTGAAATTCCAGTCAATGTCATTTTTTTTTTGTCTGCATACTGCATACAGGAGGGTTAACGTTTCTTTCAATTTATGTTGAAAATCTTGTGTGGGGTGCTAAACTCTGAGAACCGACTTTTTAAGTAGTTTACAATATGGGATTACTCAAGGTACTATTCACTCCACCTAAGGACTTGATATCCTCCCCACCCTCAGCCACACAGCACTTCTGTCCATATCCTTACGTTCTACCCTTTCCCCTACTTGAATTTTGTTTTTAATGTCCGTGTCCCTTATAGACTGTAAGCTCCTCATTTGGGGTGGTCTGGGACAGGGGTGATTGATTGGTAGCCATATTAACTTAAGGCAAACTATAGTAGAGTATAACCACCACCCCACAAATTAAAATGAGTTCAAATTCTATTTAGTGTCTTAATAGCAGACTGGCAGTCAATTATATCTACTGAGCACTTACTGTGGGCAGAGCACCGTACTAAGCGATTGGGAGAGTTCAACAGAACAATAAGCAGACACATTCCCTGCCTACAACGAGCTTACAGTCTAGAGCACTCATTCATTCAATCGTATTTATTGAGCGCTTACTATGTGCAGAGCACTAATTCTCAGACACAACTGGGAAATACCGATTTTTCCCAACTCACGGAGTAAGGCTCAAATGCCAGGAATCTGAAGATGAGGTATTTTTACCACGAGGTTGGATCATCACCATCATCATCACCAGCAGGGGTATTTATTGAGTGCTCACTGTACACTGAGAGCTTGGAAAATACAACACAACCGAGCTGGTAGACACGTTCCCTGCCCACAACGAGCTTACGGTTTAGGTGTGAGGTGGGCTTTCCGCCTCCGAGTCTGTTTGCCTCAGGGCAGCAGATCTAAAGATGTCGGAAGCTCTGTGCTCCTCCACTTCCACTCGGCCTCGCCCGGACACTCGGTCAACCAGTGGTATTTACTGAGCACCTGCTGAGGGTCAAGAACTGTACCAAGCACCAAGAGAATCCACGGACACAAAGGACACGTTCCCTTCCCCCACAGATCTCACGACTGAGTGGAGGGATTTACAGTCTCATAGTCAAGGGCGATGCACCTCCCAGAAGCTATCCCACCTCGAGAAAACCAAGAGAGGCTTCCGGGGTCGGGAAAAGTCAAAATTTATCATCAGTCTGTCAACAGGGGGCCGGGCTACTGTTGAGGATCCTGAGATATGTTCAGAGGTGGAGGGACACTGTATAATGATGATATTTGATAAGCGCTTACTATGGGGCAGATACAAGGTCGTCCCACCTGGGGCTCACAGTCGTAATCCCCATTTTACAGATGCAGTAACCGAGGCACAGGGCAGTTTAGCGACTTACCCCGAGTCACACAGCTGACAGGTGGCAGAGCCGGTATTAGAACCCAGGACCTGTGATTCTCAAGCCCGGGCTCTCTCCACTAAGCCAGGCTGTTTCTCAAAATGATCACCCCCAATGCATAATGCAACCCCCTTTCGATTATCTCCATGTTTGGCATTAGGATCACACTGTGCATAATTGGCTTATAACGGAATTTTCCATGCTGGCATATCCCATCAAAGCGTGAAGAATTGAGCATCCAGATCATGCCAAACCTTCTTATTAGTGATTCATTTTTCCCTACTTAACTTCTCATCAGTGTTGCTATTTAGCAAGAGAATGAACTAACCTGATTTTCACCTCCAGTCTTGGGCACTGCCCAACCCCAGATAGCTATTACTGCTTTGGAGAGATCTAGCCCAAAAGCTACGACGAGGGGTGAGGAGCAGAAACAGACCTGGAGAATCCACAGTCTGGATGAACTAAGTGATTGACGGTTGGTGGAATTTTTTATCCTACTCTAGATGAGCAGACTTTAGACTCTAGCCTCTGCAGACAGTAAGTGCTCAGTGAACACGACGGATTGATAAGTAAAGTCAGAGCTCTGACGGTGAGGAGTACGGATAGTGCGTACACCTAGGGTAGGAGTGATAGCAGTTATTAAAGCACTTACTGAACGCAGGATAGTGAACGAAGCACCGGAATGAAAACACGAGTCACGCTGTCTACAACTCCACGGCACCGACCTGGCCGGAAGAAAATGCCCACCAACAGTATTGATGTTTGGAGACCCAGTTCTAATCCCTGACTCCAAATGGGGCTGCCAGTCAAAGAGGGAGGGGGAACAGGAACTGAATCCCCATTTTACAGATGAGGGAACTGAGGCAAAGAGCAGTGACCTCTCCAGAGTCACAAGTCAGACAAGAGGCAGGCCTGGGATTAGAACTCAGATCCTGTGACTTCTTGGATCCTCACTTTTTCCACTGGGACACGCCGCTCGCATCCCCACCCCCATTTCCGCCCTCAGGACGGAGGGTGAGGCGGAGGGGAGGAAGAGAGGAGAGTACTCTCACTTCCTCCCACCGGGAAGATTGCTTGATTTCTCCGAGTTCAAAGTGAAGTACCCAGAGCTCAGCAAAATTTCTCTCAAGTTCACATCCATGCTCACCGAAGATTTCATATTTATGTTTCCTCAGAACCCTTTATACAAGTTAAATGGACTCATTTGCATGTTGCAAGGTGAAAAGAATTTCTGTCTTGAATTCTAGGGGCAAACAACTGATGTATATAAATGGAATCTATAACAGGTATAGACGTTTGTTTTCTAAACTGGTTCCTGGCAGAATTCATAAACACTAATATAACCCAAGTCAACAAAGAACTCATTTCACTATTTAACTGAGGTCTCTTTCTATTATAATGTTGAAATAAGATTTCCTAGAATTCTGTTATACCGGTTTAAAAATAGCTAACAGGAGTTAAATCTCAAACCCGATTAATAAAGAGTGGAGGGAAAAAATAAGACAGATTGCAACGAGATTACTCGGAAAATACGAAAATAATCTGAGGGAATGCTTTTTCTAACGTATTAACGTATTAAAGCAACACACTGTTTTCATGCACCCATAAGGACTTCGCAAAATCAAAGTAGAAAATGTTTAAACTTCACATTGTGAAGCTTCCCGGTTGCTTGACGTGAATTGTAATGATTCTTCATTCCTAAATCTTGTCTGCTTTATTAACACTCATGTAGAACACGAAGCGATATTAGACACTTCAGTTAAAGACATTGAAGTGTGTATCTTTTTAGTATAGTTGCATCTAATCGTGGAAGAATGCTATGCTTATCTTTGTGTTCCTTTTTCATTTAGGTGGTCGATGTGAATATGAAGAAGACTGGTAGTGTAAGGAGAAGCAGCGAGAGGAGCAGATGGTTAGAGCACAGGCGTGGAGTCAGAAGGACCCGGGTTCTAATCCCCGCTCTGCCATTTGTCTGCTGTAAAACCTTGGGCAAGTCACTTCACTTCTCTATGCCTCAGTTACCTCATCTATAAAATGCAGATTGAGACCGTGCCCTCCACGTGCTCCCAACCTGAGGAGCACTCACCTACCCCAACACTTACTACAGTGCCTGGTGCAGAGTAAGCGCTTAAATACCCCCCCAAAAAAGGATTTTCCAAACAAAAATGTTTACCTCTTGTCATTGTCAAAACATTTAGCAATAAATACAAATCTGTTAACATACAAATCTGTTCTCTCTTCTACCTTTTCAGCAGAAGGCCAGACCGATTTACCAATCCGCTGACATTCTGCCTTTGGTCGGTAGATTGTGTTTTCAATTATGTAAAAGAGCTTGACTGCATCCTCTAACTTCTCAAGGGGAAAGACTCTATCCCCCTCTTTCTCTGACGTGACTGAAATAATTTATTAACAGAACTAAAAATCAATGAATCCTAATTGTCTTCCCGAGTCATTCGATCCCACAGTAATGACCGCTATCCCCACATCACTTAATCCATCGATCAATGGTATTTACTGAGCACCTCCTGTGTGCACAGCACCATACTAAGCCCCTTTGCCACAGGGGAAAGCAGGCATTACATAGATCTAGCTAGCTAGCAGCAAACTTTCCCAACTTGTTTCTCTCAATTAAGTGTTTAAATTCCTTTGATACCTCTCATTGACTGAGTTAATAAATTTTAAAACAATAACATAAAATCATTTTGTTAAATTATTTAGTTAGCTCCTTTATGGACAAAAACTTCCTTTGAGAAACTGCTAGCATCTAGTAAAAAAAACAAACGATAACCCCATATAATCAGGAATTACTGATCGATAGCGGATCAGCATGCACAGCTAAAAGAAATGTTAGCTTGACAAATTCCACACCTTAATGCTATTTAAAAATAAGGATGATAATTTCTATTTAAATTCTGCTGGATCATGACTTTCAAAAAAATCATCCATCTTTTTTATGATATCTTTTAGCACTTGTGTGTCAAACGTTGTTCTTAGGGTGGGGTAGGTACAAGTTAATTAGGTCAGACACAATCCCTGTCCCTCATGGGCTCTTGGTGTGAGAGGATGAACAGGTAACCCCATTTTACAGGTGAGGAAACTGAGGCACAGAGAAGTGACATGACTTGCTCAAGGGCACAAAGCAGACAAGTGGCAGACCAGGGATTAGAATCCAGGTCCTCCTGACTCTCAGACCCGTGCTCTCTCCACTAGGTTTCTCCAAGTTGCCTCTTACCCTTCCTGGTGAATGAATACACAAGGGAACCACAGGTTAGTGAACGGTGTAGTTCATGGACCTCACTGACTCTGGCATTCAAGTCTGCTTCTATTTTGATTGATGGCTCACAGAAAACTGTGCTGGGAACCACTAGGAAAACTTTTATGATACAAAATACACCCCCAAGCCCCCAAACCTTCCAATGATACTGCTCTCCTCAAACATCTCTATTAGCAATAGAGAATTTTACCCTCAGCTCCATAGCACTTAACCTGCCAATCAATCAAAGGCATTTATTGAGCGCTTACTGTGTGCAGAGCACTAGACTGAGTGCTTGGGAGAGTACTCTATAAGAGAGTTGGTAGACATGTTCTCGTATCCTATTCTGTGGCTTCCCCAATCTGTCATTTAAAACTGGAAGCTCCTTGAGGGCTTGGGTGATGTCTACCAATCCTATTTGCATTGGGCCAAGTGCTTCTAGACTGTGAATTCGGTGTAAGCAGGGACTATGCCAGTTGTTCTATTGTACTCTCCCAAGTGATCAGTACAGTGCCCAGCACACGGTAATAATAATAATAATAATAATGTTGGTATTTGTTAAGCGGTTACTATGTGCCGAGCACTGTTCTAAGCGCTGGGGTAGACATAGGGGAATCAAGTTGTCCCACGTGGGGCTCACAGTCTTAATCCCCATTTTACAGATGAGGGAACTGAGGCACAGAGAAGTTAAGTGACTTGCCCACAGTCACACAGCCGACAAGTGGCAGAGCTGGGATTCGAACTCATGAGTCCTAACTCCAAAGCCCGTGCTCTTTCCACTGAGCCACGCTGCTTCTCCATAAGCACGGTAAGCACTCCATAAATGCCAGCAGTTGATTAGTACCGTGATCGCACATAATAAGCGCTCAAGCAATACCACTGATTCTTGGCTTGTTCAGAAAAAGGAGAAGAAATGTACATTGTAAACGGTACACCAATTCGGAGACTACCCTTGAATGACCAGGCTATCATCATATCGGATGCTCCCATAATGGCAATGCAACAGATTAGATCACATGATGAAACATTCTTGCAAATGGTTGTGACAGGTCCTGATTTTTCTTCATTTTCCCAAAATTCTTTTTTAATTGTTCATAAGACCGAGGAACAACAGCTCAGCATGAAATCATTGAAGACGGAACGTTAAGTCGCAGGAAGATGATAAATCGTTCCGTGCGATATTTCGGGAGCTGGGCCAGGACTTCTAATATTGTACCTTTATGAAATGGGAGGCAGTTAACGAACATTCAGAGTTTGAATGTTTTTGTGGGGTTTATAACCACTGAAAAATGAAGAAAAATTAGATGAGTGTCATGTCAATATGATGGTATGAATCACAAGATTTTAAATCAGTGACACCTCATCCACTAAGCAATTAGCCTAATTTACAGAATCCCTAAAAGTCTTCAAAACATCATACTGCTTGAAATGAACGCATTTATTTATGTAGGCAGTCTGAAAAAAAAAAATCAGTCAAAAAAGAAGGTTGAAAGGCATTCACATTTTACTTACAAAACATTTCTGCTTCCTAAACTTAATTTCACTTTGCCAGATGCATCCAGCCATGCAACAATGGCACTCTCATCAAAGTTCATGTGTGTATCTGGAAAGTACTGAATTAACACTACAATGTCTGGCAAGACTCAAGCGGATCAACTGGGTGGGCGGGGGGAGAGAGGCGTTGATAAAAATACGCTACATCTTTGAGAAAAATGCTGGTTCCCTTCACATAGAGAAAAGTTATTTTATGTTTTCTTTTCCGAAAACCTTCAGCCTACCTCAACCCTAAAATCTGCCTAAGACCCGGTCTTGAGGACCTAGTGGGAAATTCGCTACTGCATTTCATCCTATTTGGTTCGGTGGTCTGATATTACGATCTAAAGCATGGAACCTATTATCCTTATAGGCCGGATGCTCCGGTTCGGCAGGTCATTTCTGGGGTGAGGTTGATTCTTTGGAAGTTGGGCACTGTTTTGGTTGGAATGTCAAGCTTCAGGGGTCAGAGACAGCTGGCTGTGTTTGACTTTGGCTGTCAGCCAGGACCAGAAAGATGTAGGAGCGAAGCTCATGGTTTCCTCCCCTCAGTGACAAACTACTGGAGATGAGAGACCTCCTGGCACCCCATGGAGTTGGCTTCTTATGAGCATGACTACTCCACAAAACCATGATGGTTACGGGCAGGGTGAACACTAGAGAATGGTGAAATTCGGTGAGTGGTGAACACTGATCCCTAGTGAACGATGTTTGATCATTTTGCAGTATAATACTGGTTGACCTGTGAACCACAGTGTCGGTGCTTATTCTCCCTTGGGTTGGAATAAATGAAAAAGTGTTTCGGATTAGCATGCTTTTCAATAATTTAAAATATTCTCCTACTAATTCACTTTAACTCTTCCCCCATTAATATTGATTTTTCTTCCACTCAAATTGTGTTGATTTCCTTCCCCTAAATTTATTTTCCTCTACTCCACTCCCAATGACCCATTTCTATAATGACCGCTATATTGTGCTGTCAGGAAAAGGCTGATAACCTTGCTCACTACAGAATTAGTTCATTTGCTATTTAATCAATCTCTTGTTTATACAGCTACTTCTGTAAACCCAGAGAAAAATCAATTAGGAATATATAAAAATTAATGAGCAGACAGTTCATTCCTGTCATATACTTCAAATTTATGTTTCTGGGACAAGAAGAAGATAGCAAAGTTAATCAAAAGAATCAAGGTCCTAGCCTTCGTCCTTCGTTTTGTTTCCTAGTCTCAAATGCCACTTGTCACGTTTGAGATGCCCGAGAACAATTCTCTTCTTTCAAAGAGTGATCATTTAGATTGTGTTTAAAGGGATAATAATGTGCTCCACAGGGCAGGTAAGACAGAATCTTTTCCCACTATGCTTCATGCAATATTTTCACAGGCAGTTTGTACTATCGATCCACAGCATTTACTAAGCTTAGCTGTGTGCAGAGCACTGTACCTTAGCACTTGGGAAAGTACAAAGAGCTTACGGTCAAGTCAAGTGAAGAAAACCCAATGAAATGACAGAAGGGAGATAGCAGGCGGGCTGACCAACTAGTCAAATACATCTGACTCTGAAGACGTTGAAGTCGCTAAAGCCATATGTCTTGGAGATTTCAAAATTGTATTTGCTCCCTGAATAAATATTAGTAGACGTCCCTATCCCACAGGCAAGCCTCATTCTGTTTACATGGGAAGGCTCCAATCCACGTGGATAAATAATAGCCCTGTGCCTCCCTTCTTATAGTCCTGTAATTGTTTCTTTTTTTTTCCTGCTTGGCTTTCAATTAAGTATAATGAGCAAGCTCCCAGACTACTGGATGCAGTTTTAGGCCACATCCTAAGCCTCTTTGGTCTCTAAAACGTATAAGCGAAAGCTGGACTCTGAGAACCATCCAAGATAAATATTTCTTTTCCAAATTGATGGCCTATGAGGATACTGGCATTCGAACCGTGATTGATTTCTCTTAGAAGTGCAAGCTTTCGTAGAGCACACGGAAAGGGAAACTATTCGTAGAGATGGATTCCTGTATTGCCCCGAGGAACTGCCTCCTTTTAAATAGCCCTTCACAAATACTATAAAAAAAAAAAAGGGTAACTTTGTATCAGGCACTGTTCTAAATGCTGGGGTAGATCAAAGCTAATCAGGTTGGACACAGCCACTGTCCCACATGGGGCTCACAGTCTCAATCCTCAGTTTACAGATGAGTTAACTGAGGCCCAGAGAAGTGATGTGACTTGCCCAAGGTCACACAGCAGACAAGTGGCGGAGCCGGGATTAGAACCCAGTTCTTGCCGACTCCCAGGCCCGTGTTCTATCAGGTAGGCCAGGCTGCTTCTCAGCTGTCCTCCCGAATCTCACGCTGAACGCCCCTCCCAGCCACGCAGCCCATTCTTTTGTCAAAGGATCAGATCACTCATCCCTCCCGCCCCACGCCATAGACAATTATGATCAGTGCTCAGTGCTGCGGGTGTTCTAATCTTGAGGAAGAAAAGATGGGCTTTCTTGAGCAAGGAAGACAGACAGCTTTGTCAGCTCTTCTGCCCGTGAACCGTAAAGAACTTACTTTAATGGTCCTAATATCTTCGCCCCATTATAAATATGCCTGTTTTCCCAAGGTGGGCCGGATTTCTTTGATCGAGTGAAATGAAAGCTTGGAGGGTGCAGAAATACAGGCACGTGGCAAGTCATCGCTAGCCTGACCCTGTTGACATTGAGGCCAGTAGCTTGGGATAATCATCATTCCCGTGAAGAAGCCTGTTGTATTTGATATGCAGTAAGGCCATTTAGAGAGAGAAATTGCTCAGCATAGCTACTGGCTGCCCAGGTGACCTTTCTGTCTATGGATTGCAATGTTTCCAGCGGCAGCCTGTCCTATTTCCTTCCCACATAGAACAGGAGAATCTCAGGGCACAACTGCTGCCCACTCTGGCCTTGTATGGCATTGGGCTGCTGAGAGAGATTAGCGGGACACCAACTCTCCTCTGAATTTTTTGTAGCACGAATGACTGGGGCCTGGGTCTTAACCTTTCTTTGGGGGCTTCCTTTCTTGGAAGGGGTCCAAGGCAATAACGCTTCTAATCCAGTTCTCCTGTAATGTGTGTTTTCACACTGTAACAAGTGGGAACTCAATAATCAATCGGTGGAATTTACGGAGTGCTTACATGCGCAGAAAACTGTACCAAGGGATTGGGGGAGTACAATACCAGGGAACTGGCAGACGGGAACTCTGCCCTCAAGGAACTTATATTCTAATGGAATACATGCAGTCCCTCCTACTGCTACTCAGTCGATGGTATTTACTGAGCGCTTAATGTGTGCAGAGCACTGTCCTAAGCGCTTGGGCGTGTAAAATAGGACTTATCCTCTGCCCACGTTAAATACTTCTAGTTACCACATCCCTGCTGCTAGTCACCATACTATTAATACTACAAGTTATCCTATTACTACTAGTTACCATATGACTTGTACTAGTTACCCTATTACCCTACTGGTGCCATATTATTACTACCAATTACCATGTTTCTTCTACTACAACTAGAATAAATATGACTTACCACACCACTCCTATTTTTAAGACTACTCAACTCCCTCCCAATAGCCTCTCCACCTCTTTCACCTGCTATCCCTCACTGAAACTAAGAGAAGGAAGGTACTTCTGACCTTTCGTCCACATATCCAAACCTCTCTTCCTGGAAAGTTCCTCTTTCCACCTCAGTTGTTCTTCACTGGTGCTCCTAAAGGACTCGAGTGAGGGGAACATAGTCCTACCCAAGTCATACGCAGGGGTGTTCCCTTGGCGCCAGCCGGCACGGTGCCCTCCGAGCCGCTTGGAATCCTCCCCTCTAGATTTTCCTTTTAGCTTTCCCTTCCTCTCCTTTCCCGTCAAGAGTTCATTCCTTTGGCGCGTTTCCCACCTGTATATTAGCCGTGCCAAAATGAAAGCATCGTATTCCCAACTGAGCTGGTTTCATACACTGCTGAGAGTCCTTCTGTGGCCAGGGACCGTGCGGCTTCAGTAATTTTACTAGAAATACCGTGTTTATGGATGAGGAAGCAGTAATTGGGCATTTCAAGTGGCTTTTCAACATCTATAATGAAGATAGCTAGGGAGTTTCACCAATATTCAAACACAAAATAAACAGCGGAGGGTAAGTGATCTCAGCCTTTCAAATGTTTTACCTTTAAGGAATCAGAATTTTGTCTCTTTTTAGAGAACATACCTTTAAGGCGGTACTGTGAAAACATGTCAGTTTATCAGCCATTCTTATTCACTGAGCACTTATTGTGTCCAGAACACTTTACTAAGCACTTGGGAGAGTGCACTATAATACAGTTTGCAGACATGTTCCTTGCCTACAGTGAACCTGCGGTCTAGAGGGATTAATTTATAGTAATAACTTCGTAAAGCCATGGATAATAACTGTGATGATTATTAAGCACTTCCTATGTGCCAAGCACTGTAGTAGACACAAGATAAATCTGAGATGGGAACAATCCCTGGATCAGTTGGGGCTCACAGTCTGAAAGTGAGAACGGGTATTTTACCCCCATTTTACAGATGAGATAACTGAGTCACTGAGAAATTGACTGACTTGTCAAGGTTACAAAGCACACAAGGCAGAGCTGCCTTCTCAGATACTCCCTCAGCTTACAAAACTCACCCTCATTTTTTTATGGCACTGTTAAGCGCATATTATGTGCCAGGCACTACATTAAACACCGAGATAGAGACAAGCTATTTAGGTTGGACACAGTCCAACATGGAGCTCACAGTAAGCACCCATTTTTCAGATGAGGTAACTGAGGCACAGAGAAGGTAAGTGACTTGACCAAGGTTGCACAGCAGACAAGTGGAAGAGCCAGGATGAGAACTCACGGTCCTTCTGACTCCCATGCCCGGGCTCTATCCACTAGGCCTCACGGCTTCCTTTGATCCTCCTTTCCTGACTCCAGTAGCTAATGCAGCCAGATCTGTCCATTCCGAAGTATATGGTCAGTCTGGGCAACGGAGCCTGTATTTTCGTACATTATCCGACAGAAACAACAACTTCAGCGTTGGACTAAATGATTGGGATTGGCGTGCTGGACCATTTACGCTGTCCTTTGAAGAGCTCCCAAAGCTGAGGAATTCCCAGTGGCTTTGTAAGGAATTTCCTGCTCCAATGAGCAGAAATTCTGCCGGGCACAAAATAGGATGAAAAATCAGTCCATGGGGAGCTGGTAAATTCTGGGGGCCATTTGGGAATGGAGTTAGGAATGCTTCCGTGAAAAGGATCCTATTTATACTGGGAATTTGGGAACAGGAAGATGATATTGTTAAGTTTTCCATTGCAAACCTTCTGTCCCTGGTGTACGTTGAAGGGATTTTAATTTGTCAAACGTCACTTGTTGCTGTTCTCTGCTGTCATAAACGTCCATTTATTAGAATATTCATTTGGACAGTGAATGACAGATTTCTTCCTAAAATTTATTTTTGAAGCCATTCTCTTAACTACTCTAGTTTTAGTATTACATATTCCCATTACGGAAAATTAACTAATATAACATCGTACTCTGAAAAATGGTGAAAACTCTTGAATAGTTCATAGGGAATAACTCCATATAAGACATCAATCTACGGTACTTATTGAGTGCTTACTTTGTACCGGCCACTGTAGTAAGTGCTTGGGAGAGTACAACACAACAATATGACAGACACATTCCCTGCCCATATCAAACTTCCAGGCAAGAGGGGATGACAGACATTAATAGAAATAAATTATAGATACAAACTTGAGTGCTGCGGGTAGGTGGGGTGTGAGGAAAGGGAGCAACTCAGGGCATCTCAAGACACCTCAAGCAAGACATCTCAAATGAAAGGAATGCCTAGTCTCCAGACAGGTAGTTATCCTTCTCCAGTTCCTTCAATATTATATTCTGGTAACTATCGTCAATCCTGCTCTCCCCTATTTAGACTGTGAGCCTCATGTGGGACAGGCCCCGTGTCCCACCCGATAATCTTGTACTGGGCACTTAAAAACCATTAAAATAAAACCACTGATTTTTTATTTCCATAAAAGCAGGAAAATGATTCTTGCCATAGTCCCTGAAATAAATATCGACACCAACATATACCTAGGCAGAAACATCTTTATACTATTCTTTCTCCTGAATTGCCAAATGTTTCCTAGGGACTGAATGTCCTGAATGGGTAAAGATTGATTTCCGGAGGAATCCTTTCGCTTGGCGTGATGGAATACTACATAGTAAATTGCATCAGAAGGAACAATATCATGTTTGCCTCAACTGTCAAGTCAAACAATCCTCACTTCTTATTGAAAAAAAAACCAAAAAACGGTGAAAACCTTGCCGCAACTTCTCTCTATATTTATTTTTCGGACAAAATATCTTCCAGAAAATAGGTGGCATCTTATTGTTTAGAAACTCTAAGAGAACAGAGGCTTTGAAGCAATTTTATTGCCTAGTTTCCCTCGTGGCCAGAAAACGTGTCTATCAACTCTATTGTATTGTAGTCTCCCCAGCACTTGTACAGTGCTGTGCACAAAGTGTACAATCAGTGCGACTGACTGATCAAATCCAAACCACTAGCCCAAGGAAACTCTGCCCCTCACTGAGCGACTGGGGATTCAAACCATGATGCTATTCTTACAAAAAAAAGACATTTCTTTGTAGTTTATGAGTTATTCTAACCATCAGTTCTACTCTGCCACTTGTCAGCTGTGTGACTGTGGGCAAGTCACTTAATTGCTCTGCTCCTCAGTTACCGCATCTGTAAAATGGGGATTAAGATTGTGAGCCTCACGTGGGACAACCTGATTGCCCTATATCTATCCCAGCGCTTAGAACAGTGCTCTGCACATAATAAGCACTTAACGGATGGATTGTGAGGGCTGATCAGGTAACCCCTGCCGAAGGCGAAGGGAACCCAGGAATCCCAGTCACACTGGAGTAAATTAGAGGGCACAAATTCTGAGCTGGGAATCAAGAGAGAAGGGTTAGATGCTATCATCTAGATATACTCTCTTCCCGCTTATTGCTAAACTCTAGTGCTTACTCATATGTGGCTTACGAGAAAATACTGCGAATGCCACAGTGACTAAGTGATTCAGTGGTATTTACTGAGCACTTACTCTGTGTAGAGCACTAAGTGTTGGGGAGAATACAGTACCACAGTGTTAGTAGACTTGAGTCCCTGCCTGCAATGGGCTTCATTTCTCTCTAGTGCAAGTCTTATGGGTTTTCTAAGCCATGCCATTGTGACACTAAACAAGATGGAGGAAGTCCAGAAACCCAAGTCCTTTTTGAATTCAGGGTTTTCATCTTTTTTATAATGGCTTTTGTTAAGTACTTACTATGTGCCAGGCTCTGTACAAAGCCCTCGAGTAGATACAAGCTAACTGGGTTGGATACAGTCACGTCCCATTTGGGACTCACAATCTTAACCCCGATTCTAGAGGTGAGGTAACTGAGGCACAGAGAAGTGAAGTGACTTGCCCACGGTCACACCGCTGAGCAGTGGTAGAGCTAGGATTAGAACCCAGGTCCAGGTTCTTTCTACTGGCTACGCTGTTTCATCTTTAAGCATAAACCCTTTAGAGCTGGGGACGTGTCTGCTAAATTCTGTCCCTCTCTACTTTCCCAAGTGCTTAATAAACTGCTCTGCACATAGCACTCAATAAATGTCATTCTAGATGGCATTTATCTACGTCAGTTCTAGATGAATCCAGAAAACGTCTGTGAGAGTAAGCTCTACAAGCGGTAGAGTTGGGTTTAGAATCCAGGTCCTTTGACTTCCAGGATCTTTGCCTAAGTCACTCTTCTCCTGGAATATATCATTTAAGGAGCTATTTAAAGCTAAGAAATGATCACCTCCTAAGGCCCGCTGAAGCGGAGCTGGGAGGAACTGGTGAGGCAGAGGGGATACGCATTTCAGTTGCAAAATAGATGTCACTATTGCGGGCAGGGAACGGGTCTACCGACTCTCTGTACTGTGCTCTGCACCCGGTAAGGGCTCAATAAACATGACTCACTGGTTGATTGATATTAAAAGCAGTTAAACCCAGAAAGGAGACCAATTACACATTTTAATGGTTCCAGCCTGCCGGCTCATTGAAATATAGCCAAAATATTTATTTTGGTATTGGCACACGGGCAATTTCTGTGCCGAACGCCAAGTTGAGGTCAACTTCCGGCCCACGTGGGGGACTGCCAGCTCTGGAAGTAGCTAGTTGTGGATGGGGAATGTGCTTGTTTACTGTAATGCTCTACTCTCCCAAGTGCTTAGTACACTGCTCTTCACAGTGTAAACACTCAGTAAATACCCCTGACCGAATGTCAGTGCAGGTCTGCTAACTGATGAGGAAACAGAGTCCAAAGAACCTATTCTTTCTGGGCATGGAACAGATCACAATGGGCAATGGAAAAATGGCTTAACTAATAATAATGTTGGTATTTATTAAGCGCTTACTATGTGCCGAGCACTGTTCTAAGCGCTGGTGTAGACACAGGGGAATCGGGTTATCCCACGTGGGGCTCACAGTCTTCATCCCCATTTTACAGATGAGGGAACCGAGGCACAGAGAAGTGAAGTGACTCGCCCACAGTCACACAGCCGACAAGTGGCAGAGCTGGGATTCGAACTCATGAGCCCTGACTCCAAAGCCCGTGCCCTTTCCACTGAGCCACGCTGCTTCTCCAGCCACGCTGCTCACACTTATTTCAGCTAGGAGAAGAATGTGTTTACTTGTCGCTTTTATTTCTATCTGGTACAGCCATAAAACCAGAGCTTTGGGGAGAATTGATGGAGAAATTAAGCAGAATAATGTCCAAAATGATGCCAATAGTCATACCATATCATTTGCATGTATATGAATGTAAGCGCTCTGGGCAGAAAATAGAAAAATAAGAATGCATGAAATTATAACAGAAGGTTGTCTAAAGTGCATTGAATTAGCATATAAGAGAACACTGTTATAAGCGTGAGAACAACTGGGCGTTAATTTAATTGACACTCTAAGAGTCGTTAAAACAGACAGTTTTTCAGATCAGAAGCAAGTTTGCACTTTTTTTTTCCTTTTCGAGTCTCTAAATAAACAATGCCACAGATAAAATACTGCTCAGTTTGAAACCAGGGGCAGCAGAATCCATTCCCAGTCACTCCTGAATCATTACTGAGGTTGCAAATTCATTCTTAATAATCGTGGTATTTGTTAAGTGCTTACTATATGCTTACTGTACTACGCTCTGTGGTAGATACAACACAGTCAGGTCCCACACGGAGCTTATGGTCTACGTAAGAGGGAGAACAAGTACTGAATCCCCGTTTTGCAGATGAGAGCACTGAGGCCCAGAGAAGTGAAGTGATTTTCCCAAGGTCACACAGCAGACAAGGGGCAGAGCCAGGATTAGAACCCAGGTCCTCTGATTCGACTAGGCTACGCTGCTTCTCAATGGGAGAGAAGAGTTGTCGGCGGCCGAATAACTACCACTACTCTACGTGCAGTGCTCTGCACATCATACGCACCCAATAAACACCACTGATCATTGATTGATCATTGCTCAACTCACAATAAGAGCTAATTAAAGCAGTAGTTGATACCTAGTAAGCATTTAAATACAAGTAACAAAAATGTCAGACAAAAAACTTCAGATGGTAGAGTGAAAGATTAACGTTAAAGACGGATTAACCTGGCATTTCTGACTCTTTTTGAGCAGAGGTTTCATTGAAAACTAAAATGCCTAGAAGGAGGAACTAAAATGGTGTCAGGCCTTTGGAGAGGTACACAAGGCAGGAGCAAGGGACAGATTTTTAATGGATATATACAAGCTACCTGTGGGCAGGGAATGTGTCTGCTATAAGTGCTTGGCACATAATAAGTGCTTAAATACCTTAACAACTGTATTTTCACAAGTGCTTAGTACAGTGCTCTGCACACCGTAAGCTCTCAATAAATACAAAGGATTGATATGACAAGTAAGGGGTAGCCAGTCATGTATATCTTATGTTTGTGCACAATAATATCTTTATGAAATACAATTTGCGCACACATTTTTTTTTCACTGAAGGGAATGAAGGTACACAGAATGTGCATCTCTGTTTCCAAGCAGTGACTGCAGTTACCAATCAATGAATACAGTAAAAGGGTCTTCTTTTAGAATTCAACTATGAAAAGCTTTTAAATTGCTGCCTTTTCCCACCTCACTTTCTGCCATGTACACATTCACTGTGTTTACAAAAGTTAATTTTTAGTCTTAGTTGTTTTCTGGTTGGACTTCACAAGCAAAAGAGAGAAGTGAACAACTGTAGATTACCAAATTTGAGGAACGTGGCTTTGATTATAAGAAATGGCCTTTCTTAGTTAATATACTGAACAGGTTTTGTTCATTAAGATAGTTTTTGGTGCAGTGAACTGTTGCCAGTTATAATGGTGCTGTTTTTAATAGAACCTCAAGAATGGTAGTGCTTTTGAAGCAGCGTGGCTCAGTGGAAAGAGCACGGGCTTTGGAGTCAGAGGTCATCAGTTCGAATCCCAGCTCCGCCACTTGTCAGCTGTGTGACTGTGGGCAAGTCACTTAACTTCTCTGTGCCTCAGTTCCCTCATCTGTAAAATGGGGATTAAGACTGTGAGCCCCACGTGGGACAACCTGATTCCCTTGTGTCTACCCCAGCGCTTAGAACAATGCTCGGCACATAGTAAGTGCTTAACAAATACCAACATTTTTTTTTTTTTGAGAAAAATCAAGCTCCAAAACAATGTCCTCAATTTATTATCCAACAAACACTCTTCACAATGTTTTAACTACCTCCTATATGGAGGTTTTGAATTGGTCACAAACAAAGGCCTGAAGTAGCAGACATAAGTGAAGTCTGACATTTCCGAAACGCATGTTATTCAATCAATCGGTATTTATTAAGCACTTATTGTGTGTAGAACGATCTCTGGCATTATTGAGCTCTATGTGCAGAGCACTGTATTAAGGGCCTGGGAGAGTACAATCCAACAGAGCTGGTAGACGAATTCCCTGTCCACAACAGTCTTATAGTCTAGAGGGGGAGACAGACGTGAAAATAGATTACAGATATGTATATAAATTCTGGGGGTCTGAGGGTGAGGTGTTTATCAAGAGCTTAGAGGGAACAGATCCACATGCATGAGCCTGGTTGACCTCCAGGACTTCTCTGTGCCTCACTTACCTCATCTATAAAATGGGGATTAAGACCTGTGAGCTCGAAGTGGGACAGGGACTGAGCCCAACCTGATTAGCTTGTATCTACCCCAGCACTTAGAACGGTGTTTGACAGACAGTAAGCACTTAACAAATACCATATATATGGTATTTGTTAAGTGTATATGTACTGTTGTACGAATACCATATATGTATATGGTATTTAAGTGTATATATACTGTTAAGTGTATATTATTTTTTTCCTTCAAATTTGAAAAAGAATCCAGTGATGACGGAATTCACCTATGGATGCAGGTTTGACAAACGGCCAATGTGGGTTCCAGAGTTCTGATGTTTTTGTGCACTAACAGAGGATGCCACTTGTGTTTTTTTATATTGGATGTTTTTAGTGCCTGGTCCTGTTTTAACTTTTCCCGCCTTTCCTTAGGAAGCTACTGCTCAGAAAGAGCCACTCCTTTCTTGGACGGATTTCCAGTTTTCCGCTGAGATACGGCACTCCGTAATGTTTGTTTTATTACACAACGCCTTCCCTGTCTACTCCTTGCTCTCGGTTTCTCATCTTCCGTTTACCTTGCGTACATCGGGCTACCTGGGTATCCCGCTCTCCCCGGAGTTACCTGAGCTGCTCATAAACACTTGCCTGATTAGAATTTTCACTGCTTCCCTTTACGGTCCATTAGGAGTTGCTAATACGTACAGGCCTAGTGAAAAGCTGAAGAAAAGGAGGAAGGGGAAGGAAGTGGGGATGAAGCCTTTGGAGAGCGAAGACTTGAAGAAGGGAGTTAGGGAGGGAAGAAGGGAGGGGGTCGGATGTGCAGGGGGAGCGGGTGGATTCTGAGGAGGCAGGAGATCTCTTGAGATGCCACCGGAAAGGATGGGAGAGCTGAAGAAGGGGCAGGAGGAAGGAAGGACTGGAGACAAGCAGGGGAGATTTTTAGGGAGACCACGCCTGATGGTTTCACTTTTTTCAATCAAGTAGGTGGCCAAGTAACTGGGGGCAAGGGACGGGGAAGGTTGGGGGACAGGGAGTACGAGGAGGGATTTAAACATCAGGAACAACAAAACGGTGAAACTTAAAATGGTTTCAATAAGATTCCTATCTGGGCATCCAGGAAGAGGAGTAGTGCTGCAGCCATAGCAATCTATCTTGACAACTTTTTAAGGGAGGAGTAATAATTTACACTCTGACCGCCCCTCAATTAAATATTCAATTCTCTGACATTCGCTCCCGCAGACAAAACGTCCTGTCCACAAAAATTCCACAAGACGGTGATCTCCATACGGAATCACGTATGCCGACTACACGGCAGTAATTTTTATGACGTCTGATCATTAGCTGCCGATTGTTTCAGAATTTATGACCCCCTCCCTTAATGATATTAATAATAATAATGTTGGTATTTGTTAAGCGCTTACTGTGTGCAGAGCACTGTTCTAAGCGCTGGGGTAGATGCAGGGTAATCAGGATGTCCCACGTGAGGTTCACAGTCTTAATCCCCATTTTACAGATGAGGTAACTGAGGCACAGAGAAGTTAAGTGACTTGCCCACAGTCACATAGCTGACAAGTAGCAGATCTGGGATTCGAACCCATGATCTCTGACTCCCAAGCCTGGACTCTTTCCACTGATAGAATCATGGCAGCGGCACATCCCGCTGTTCACCCGTTTGACTCTGGGGAATCGACTCATCAATAGATTGATAAAGTGACTGGCTGATGTAGATAGCGGGTGGGATGTCGCGGTTGGGTTATTTGAAGTCAGGGATGGGGAGGGTTGCTTCTGTCACCTTTTGTGGGGGATTCGGACGGAAAAATCGGATTCCATTAGAAATCCCCTCTGTTACCATCCACGCAGCCCACAGATATTTCATGCCGATCGGAGGCAGGACACAAGGGGGCAGCGACGCACTGCACAATTCTTGGCGGGGCCCGCCGACCGAAGCCCAAAATTCAGTGGCATTAAGGACAAACCAAAGGTAACCCTGAAAATCTGGGGGGGCAGCTCTCTCCCAGGCCCACCTGGCAGAGCCATTGTGTCTGCCACGAAACCCACTGTCCACTACCAACACCGTGGTGACTCAGTCGACCCATCTTCTAGACCGTTAGCTGATGGTTGGGAATGTGCCCCCCCCCAAGCGCGGAGCACCGTGCTCTGCACATCATAAGCGCTCAGTACATACGACTGATTGAGATGCTAGAGTCTGAACTCCTGCGGCCCTACTGTGCGGGGGCAAAAGTAACCCCACATGCCTGGTTCTTCAGTCACTCAATCACACTTACTGTGCTTACTGAACTGAGCCCTTCACAAGTGGTTAGTTCCCCCACAAAGAGCCGGGGCCTTAAAAGGATAGCGGAGTTCAAGATCCAAATGCCTCGCCTCTACTCTTTGCTCAGCCACATCTCCTTGTTTGTGCTCCAAGTTACCTTTCTTCTCTCTGAAAAAGGATATCAATTTATCTTAATCAATTTATCTGCATCACCTTGATTCTATTTATTTGCTGTGGTTTTAATGAGATGTTCATCCCCTTGATTTTATTTATTGCTATTGTTATTGTCTGTCTGTCTCCCCCGATTAGACTGTAAGCCCCTCAAAGTGCAGGGACTGTCTCTATCTGTTACCGATTTGTACATTCCAAGCGCTTAGTACAGTGCTCTGCACATAGTAAACACTCAATAAATACTATTGAATGAATGAATGAATGAATAGAATAAAGCCACAGGAGGCATCTTGATTGTGTGGAAGGAGCCCGGGCTTGCGAGTCAGAGGTCATGGCTTCTAATCCCAGCTCCGCCACTGTGTGACTTTGGGCAAGTCACTTAACTTCTCCGTGCCTCAGCTACCTCATCTGTCAAATGGGGATTTAGACTGTGAGCCCCACATGGGACAGCCTGATCACCTTGTATCCCCCGCAGCGCTTACAACAGTGCTTTGCACATAGTAAGCACTTAACAAATGCCGTCATTATCATTATTGGCTAAGGGAGCAATGTCCCGTAGCTAGTGTCGTGCGGCATTTGGGCAGGTTTCACTGAGGAAGATCGTGAGACCTGTACAAGTCTTCAAAGAAGGAGAGTCCTAATTGCCCTAGCTGGCAAGGTTTCAGTTGGAAGCTCCAGCCGAATGTGGAAATAAATGACCCCTGAAAGACTAGATTCTACATATCCAAGGCTGCTGAATTCCAGAAGCCATTTGGTAGCCTTCTGGATTAACCAGTCCGATGCCAGTCTCCTCACTGTGAAAGACTATAAGGTCACGATCATCAGCTTCTTCAGGGATGGTGCTTATAGGTATTTAATAAGGTTAAAATACACTGAAATAGATCTTATAACTATGTTTTATAAATAACTTATTTACTGAGATTGTCTCCCCGTCTAGACTAAGCTCATCTCGGGCAGGGAACACGTGTCTGCTAATTAGGTTGCGTCGTATCCTTCCGAGCCCCGAGTACAGTGCTCTGCACATACTAAACACTCAATGAATACCAATCATTGATTTATTTAAGAAATGTCACTGAGTGGGTCAAAGAGTCCATCCAGCCCTCTGACAACAGAGGGTGTTTGAGGAACTACTTGATGGCACTCTAACACTTATTTTTTTAATGGTATTTCTTATGTGTCTACTATGGGCCAGACACTGTACTGAGCACTGAGGTAGATGATCAGTTTGGATACAATCCATGTTCCGCATGGGGCCTCCAATCTTAATCCCCATTTTACAGAGGAGGTAACACAGGTTACACGGCAGACAGGTGACAGAGCCCGAATTAGAACCCAGGCCCTCTTACTCCCATACTCTTTCCACTAGACCCCACTGCTTCTCTACTTTCCCCACTGAATAGTGCGGTCATCCTTTCCTACATTCTTCTAATCATTCTTTCTACATTAACTTTGTTCTAGTAATGCATAAGAGAATTCCTCCCTTCTCCTCCTCTGTATTATCATCAGCACCATCACCACCCACATTAAATGAGCTGTTACTATTGACTGAACTACTAAATGTACTCAGGGTTGGGGAAAATGCAAGAGAAGTAGAAGATATGATCCCTGTTCTCAAGGAACTTACATGGCTTTCTCCAAAGAGAAAGATATGAAATTAAAGAAATAAGTCTTTGTTCATTTTACCCCTAACGGCAAGCTCGTGGATAAAAACTGGGGTGTGCCGATAGAAATCATGACTGGATAAGATTGGGAGGAACACATTCATTCATTTCTCTCGCCATTAAGTGGTTGGAAATTTTCTCTGGTATTCACTGCACTCAAATTCAACACAGTGTTGACACTGTGGACAGAAAGCTGGGTGGGATATTCGCCTTTGAGCATTTCAGTACTTAGTAGAGTGCCTGGAACATAGCAGTTGCTCAACAGATGCCATCTTAAAAAAAATTCCAGGTGCTATCAGTGAATCAAAGGTATTTATTGAGTGCTTACTTTGTATCTACTTTCAGTGGTATTTAATGAGCACTTATTCTGGGCAGAGCATCGTACTAAGTGCTTGGGAGAGTGTAACACAAGAGAATTAGCAGACATATTTCCCGGTACTAAGCACTTGGGAGAGTCAAGTAGATAATTTGTGGACTGGAATAGTTGATTTCTTGAATGTACATGACAGAATGACCTATAATGACCTGAGTTTTGAAGGCGAAAATATAGAAGATAAGGCTCAGCATTATATTACCACTCTAACCAGGGTCTATACTCAAACACTCTGCTGAAAGGTTGCCATCTATAATTAATTATTCTTTAGATAATTTAATTGCCAATGAGGCTTTCCTTTCAGGGGAATCCCCATTCCGCAGCCAAATGTAACTAAGTCCAGTTGAAAATACTTAAAAGGGGGTTGAGGACTTGAAATCAACAAGGCCGGGCTGATTGTGAAAAATGACTTGCGAATCTCCGGTTCGAAAGCCTGGGAGTGGCAAAAGGGGCAAGAAAAGCTCTCCTCTCTCAATGCTATTATCGTCATCAATGGTACTTACTGAGCACTTACTATAGGCAGAGCACTATACAAACGCCTGGGGGAGTATGCCACGACAGAATTGGCAGAGGCATTCTCTGCCCAAAACTAGTTTACGGTTTAGAAGGGGCGCAGGGATCAATATAAATGAATAATTACTATATAAAATGCCCTAAACGAGGCACCCTCTACAGCTTCCTGAACAGCGAAGAAACTCTAAGGCGGCAACAGCCGCTGGCCATGGCCCCAAACAGTCAATCTATCCAGGGTATTTCCTGAGCACATACCGTGTGCAGAGCACTGTACTGAGCGATTGGGAGAGAACGATGCACCCGAGTCAGTAAACGCGTTCCCTACCCACAGCAAACTACCTGTGAAAACAACATGGCCATTAGAAACAGGATGGGGTCAAAGTCAGGAAACCCAAGTCCTATTCCCAACTTCTCCATAGGCCTCCCGGGGGGATGGGGACTCTGAAAGGTCTGATTATCTTGTACCGAGCCCAGTGTGCCTACTTCGAGAAATACAGCATTTTTTCGGAGATCACTGTACATATTTGAGTTCTTCCAGCTGCCTGCGGCCTGGGACCATGTCAAGCGGTAGGTTCTGTGGCACCATTCCTCTCCTAAAAAGGCTGGGCCAATGCAGAGTTTCAGACAGGATTTTTCACCGACTGGTTTGCCTCAGCTACCGTGGGGGTTCCAGGTAGTTGAAATTATTTTAAGTGTCCTGGAAGACCCTCGATAACTCTCCCACTTTCCGCCACACGCCTTATCTCCTTTGCTATTCCTTCTCTTGGTCCCTTCCTTATTTTTTTGTTTTGTTCTCCTCCCTCCTTTCCACCCTCTCCCTCGCTCTGATGCCGATCTTCATTTTCATTTGATTATCAATTCCCTCTCAGCAGCTTCCTACTTGTCTCTTCGTCCATCTGGGCACTGTTTATCTTTCCCATCTGTTCCTCTCCTACTAGCCAATGGGCACCAGTACCATCATTCCCTCCCATACAGCGCCCCGAGATCTCAGGAAACGAGAGAGCTTTCTGGAAAAGGAAGACAAAGATAAAAGTCCCTCAGGGTAGAGGCACACTCCATAATATCTAGCTCCTTGTTCCAACCCTGACCAACTGAAAACACTGGATCCTCCCAGAAAGGGTTATCGGGTAGAAGCAGAAAGGCCCAGTGGAAAAGGGATGGGCCAGGGGATCAGAGGACCTGAGTTCTAATCCTGACTTCACCACCTGTCTGCCGAGGGACCTTGGGGAAGTCACTTCACTTCTCTAGGCCTCAGTTTCCTCAACTGCAAAAGGGGGGGAAAAGACCCTGTCCAACCTAATTATTTCATGCCTATCCCAGTGCTAAGTGCAGGGCCTGGCATGCAGCACGCTCTTGACAAATGCCATTAAAAATACGGGGGGGTGAGTTTTGGCAGCTTAACGAGTATCTGAGAAAGCAACTACTGTGAATGAAGCAGAATACATTCCACGTAACCAAATAGCTGTGAAACCTGAAACTGAAATGAACCTGGGCTAATTTAATACCTTCTAGTTTCTCATTCCCTCCTCCAAAATTGAAGCTTCATAGAAGTAAAAAGAGCCTCGCAGAACTCAAGGGTCTAATTTGTCAGAGTTTACCCAGAATTCCACGGATCATTATTTCTTGCTAAAGAAATCTTCTTGACTCCCAGAATCCCACCCGTCTTCTTTCACTTTTCCTAATAAAATCATTTTTATGAGGTTGAGCTGAGCATAATTTATATGTTTTCTCCATTTCCTCTATAAACATACCATTCCATAAAGAGAGATTAATTAGGGCTGCTGTGAATTATGGTGATTTTATCTCAGGTTTAGTGGTAGAACTTCATTTTCGGCAGTTCAAAACAAAGACAACAAAAATACATTTCTCAAGTACACCGTAAAGACATTTTCAGCCAGGAAGACGGAAAATGAGTCGACTCGTCTTCAGAAGTGAAGTATATTACATCCCAGATCATAAATGAACAAATAGCTTCACCTTAGAAGAAAGCAGACTATGGTCCCTGAGTTTAACACCTAGAAATAACAGAAAATCCTATCACCGACACCAAATAATCCTAGAGGGTTTTTAAAATATTAAGCAATTTTAATGTTTTTGATCTCTTTTAGCCCCGTAGATATTCACGAAGGAGTTGGCAAGGTCTTAAATTCCAAAAGAAGTCATTAGGAAAATGAAGGGGACATCATTATTATTATCCATATTATTACTCTCATGGGTAACTGTTGTTGCCCATTTGGTTTAAAGAAAGGAAATGCAGTATCAGAGCAATGTAGATTGAAAGGAAATGAAGCAGCAGAGCAATGTAGATTCGTAGACCCATATTTTTCAATATAAAAAGGGTTGACCCAAGACAATAATGGGATGGCTGAGCATATAATAACAGTAATTATAATGATGATACTCATAATAATAATTGTGATGTTTAAGTGCTTACTAGGTGTCAAACATGCACTGTACTCGCTATTGGGATAGATTTCACAAAACCTCTTCAGACCTCGTCCCTGTCTCACATGGAGATCACTGGCTATGGGGAAGGGAGAACAGGTGTCGCACCCCCATTTTACAGATGAAAAAAGACAGGTACAGAAAAGTGATTTGCCCAAGGCCATTCAGCAGACAAGGGGAATAGCCTGGATTAGAACCCAGGTTCCCCTGGCTCCCAGGCCCAGGATCTCTCCAGGAGGCCACACTACCTCCTTTACAAGAACGTGACTACCGTATCATATGAGGGACAGCTGTCTTTGATCAATCAGTCCATTGTACTTACTGAGCACTTACCATGTGCAGAGCACTGTACTAAGCACTGGGGAGAGTACAATACAACAAAATTAACAGACACGTTCCCTGCCCTCAACGTGCTTAGTCTAGAGGGGGAGACAGAAACGAATGTCTTTTATAATATATCTTTTCTTCCTTTATTCACCCCCCACCTCAGCCCCACAGCTCGTCTACAGATCCATAATGTATTTATTTATATTCATGTCCGTCTCCCCCTCTAGACTGTAAGAGCATTGAGGGTGTCTTTTATATTGCTATACTGTACTCTTTCAAGCACTTATTACAGGGCTCTGCATACAGTAAGAGCTCAATAAATGCAGTTGATTGGTTGATATAATCTAAAGACATGTACCTACGTGGCAGGAGGTGGTTTTTAAGTTCAGATTCAACCCTGAGTGCTAGAGGATACTGAGGTCTTAGATTAATGGAATGCTTTAACCGCATCCCTCGCCTAGCCTAAAACCAATACCAAAGGTTACCAGGCTCCAGCGCATGAGATCTGACTCTAGTCTGCGCTCCGAGGTGCAATTAAATGTCTATTTAAGCACTCCATAAATGTCACTCCTCTTTTTTCTGCAATGCTCCTAACTATGCATTTTATATCTATCCCTATTTAATGAAGTCTATGTGAGGAATTTTATGACACCAATGATTGATACTTCCTTTCTTCTTCCAAAACACGACAGCAATGAAACACCCATGAAGAGCTCTACGGAGTTATTAAATCTAGGAATAGAACAACAGGCATTCTCAAAAAAGCCTTCAAATCAATTGGAAAAGTTCCTTCAAACTCCACTCGCTGACTGGTGAGTCCTCAAGTCTCAAGTCAATATTTCTAGCTAGGAAATCAGTCATTTTGACATCGTTAGAAGCGGTAACGGTACAGAATCTGCTGAAGAAAGGCCATCCAATGCTCCTTATCCCACCGCAACTTATACCTTATGACAGTCTATCTCTAGCAGTCCCTTGTTTTCAAAGATGTTCTGGCTGATGACTTGGATATGGCTATAAAGGCAACTGCCCGAGTGCTCTTTCTTTTTTGTATACTGTAGTAATTACGATATTGGTTAACAATTGTGCAATCCATTGCTTTGCTGACATGGGCGAGCTGGGTTCCAATTCCAGCCCTGCCTCGCATTATCTTTCTCTTCTAAATCAAATGAACGGCCCCGATATTACTCTTATTGAGCCTTACAGATGGAGAGCCTTCCTTAGGTTTACAAAAATCCATCAGGCTGCCTGTCTGAATTAAACCAACTTCGCTTCTTTGGTGAAACTCGCACTTCCTCAAATAAAGAGCTACGGATGATCGGCGTCATTCAATGGAAAATCCCCTGTAAGAAAGCAATCAAATGGAGAGACGAGAAGGACCACCACACGTATGATTTGCAGGAAATGACCTGATGAAATAATACTTACATGAAGTGAATTGCTGAGAGCAGCAAAATTTACTGGGTATAAGCCATGAAGTATGGAGTGTGGAGAGACAGGATTCTAGGAGGTCAGCAAGGAGGCTTATCCGATAATCAAGGCGGAGAGGATAATTGATTGGATTAACATGGTAGCAGTTTGGACGGAGAGGACAGGGCAGATTTTGGTGGTGATGTGAAGGTGGAACTGACAGGATTTAGTGATGGACTGAATATGTGGATGGAGTGAAAGAGAGGAGTCAAAGATGAGGTTACAAGCTTGCGAGACAGGGAAGATGGTAGTGCCTTAAACAGTGATGGCAAAGTCGGGGGGAGGACAGGGTCTGGGTGGGAAGGTGGCAAGTCTTGTTTTAGACTGCACTTAGTTTTATTTACAAAGTCCAAAACCCCATTTCTCCCTTACTGGGTTTTTATTTCAATGAGATTCCCTCCTTCCTGTGTAACTACAGGATGCCTGTTAAGAACATAAATTGTTTGGAAACTGTTGGAGCTCCTGAATAATCAACGCACAGAAGAAAAACTTTTATCAAGGCAGATGATGCAGGCTTTACACTTGGAGGCCTACTGTCAAACCCATCTTCACGATGAGAGGGTAAGTTAAAACAGAACCTTGCTATCAATTTTAAAATTAAAGCCTGATTAGGTATTACAGAAATGAAATTTAACATGTGGTCTCTCTGATTCGATCACTCAGTCGGTGGTATTTATCGAGCCCTTACTTTGTGCAGAGTATGATCCTAGGCTCTTAGGAGAGTACAATATACCAGAGAGGGTAGACATGTTCCCTTACTACAAGAGCTTACAGTCTCCCAAAATTTCTTCAAAAAAAAAAAAAAACTACAGATAATTTGGAAATGAATCATTTAATCAATTATACTTAGAGAGTTTACTGTGTTGCAGAGCACTATACTGAGCACAAGCACAGAACAGTACAGTTGGTAGACATGTTCCCTGCCTTCAAGGATCTTAGTCTCCAAAAATCGGTTTAAAAATGAGATACGGATAACCCGGAAATCAATCAGTCACTCAATGCTATGTGTTGAAGGCCAACAGTGTGCAGAGCACCGTACTAAGTCCGAGAGTACAATACAACAGAGTTGGTAGACATGTTCCCGCCCTGCAATCGGAAGAAATGCAAAAAAAAAGTTCTAAAACAAGGTACACATCCTTTTCAATGTCCCTGGTTTTGAGCTTATTCCACTTTTTATTTAAAATTCATTTTTTCCCCACACAAACTGCACAAGTGTCCTCGTAGTGTAATAAATGAAATGCTCGTCTTCTGCTTTCTGATAGGTATCTGTCTTGTTTTATTCACTTGCTTATACCCTATCATTTTGTTCAGGGCTCTTGAGAAGTTAATTGTGATGAAGACCCAGATAATGGTGTGCACAAAAACTAAATCATCGTTCAACTCAATAGTGTGAGTTCTATCGAGGAAAAGCAAAAAGTCAATGAATACTTATTTGTTCTATTACTACACAATGGAGAGGTGACCTAGATGAACTGTTTAAATTGACAGAACACATTTTCCGAGAGACCAATATATTCACCATTCAGTTTCCCAGTAGTAAGTCACGTGTGGAGCGTTATTTGTAGTAAAAAAAAAATTGTTGTCCGTTTTCATTTCACCATCTGACATAATAAAGTGGGTTGTCATTTTTGAAAGTTATGAACTTGAGACAAAGATCACCTTTGTAACCACTACAGGTTTTTCCTGGAATATTTAAAAATGTCTTCCTGATGCTTGAGACCATACTGAAATGACTCAAGAGAAATGCAGAATGTACCTCCCGGAATATGGACTTGAATTCCAATTTCAAATGGCTAGGAAACCCAAAGGAAGGCTTTGAGCTTTCCTAACTGAAAGATAAAACTTTCCACGTTGCTAATTGCTAAGGTACTTATTAAGCATTTAATATCAATCAGTAGTATTTTATTGAGCGCTTACTTTACGCAGAGCACTGGATTAAGTTCTTGGGAGAGTACAAAACAATAGAGTTGGTAGGCATGCTGCCTGCCCAATGTGAGTTTACAGTCTGGATGATGTTCCCCAGAGCACTGTGCTAACACTGGGTATAGGCAACATAATCAAGTCGGTCGCCATCCCCACATACAAGAGTTAATACGAGTGGGTATTTTAACCCTATCTTTCAGCAACAAAACTGAGGCGCAGAGAAGGTCCGTAGCTTACCCAGAGAAGCAGCGTGGTCTAGAGCCTAGATCCCGGGCCTGGGAGTCAGGACCTGGGGTCTAATCCTGGCTGTGACACTTACCAGCTGTGTGACCCTGGCCAAGGCACCTCGCTTCTCGGGGCCTCAGCCTCCTCGGTTGCAAAATGGGAATTAAGTCTGTGAGCCACACGTAGGACAGGAACTGTGCCCGACCTGATATTGCATCTACTCCAGCACTTAGTACAGTGCCTGGCACATAGTAAGCATTTAAAATATCTTTAAAAAAATTGTCATAAAGGAGGGCAATGGCAGAAATCAGACAATAACTTGTGTTTCCTGTCAGCATAATTCTCTTTCCACTAGGCCACTACTCTAACCTTATTGCCTCTGACGATCCATATTTAAATTTTTCGTGAGTGGTTTTTAAACCGCATCCACCAATCCTATAAAGGTGGGTGGAAGAGCCAAAATCAGAGATGAAGAAGGAGAAGGAGACTGGGGAGGGCGATACGTGAGCAAGTGCTTAAATAGTAGTACACATAGCTCTACAGATACACAAGTGCTAGTGGGGGTTGTGAATGCTCAACCACGGTAGTCTTCTGACAATCCCGAACCGGTCCTTGGATCGGCCTGACAGTTTGAGGAGTAAAGGAGCTGGTAGAAAAGTGGATTCCACAAGAATGACACATTCCAGGCCCAATGAACAAACTATTTCTTAGGCGTCAAATGCCATGCTCAAATCACACAGACACCTATGGCAGTTGGACCGATTTCCCCCAACAGGGTCCACTCCTATTTATCTTAGAAGGCGTGAAGACATCTTTGGCTATATTCTGCCACCTCAAAATGCATTCATTTTATAATTAAAGTGATCATCTGCAAAGATTAGCGGTTCAGAGGATTTGATTAAATTGTATTATTGCGGGGTTAAAAATAAAACTTCATTAAGTTACGATTGTATCTTGCCTCAAGTCTTTGGCTTTGCCGCTGTGCTTTCACAGAAGATAACACCCTCACGCTCATTTCATTTTCAGTAGAAAAAGTCTCATTCTAGGAAGCTCTTTGGGCATTTCCCCTTTTCTCTTTCTACGTTTTCCTGGATTCCTAGTTAAGTCCTAAAATAGAACACTTCAACAAAGATTTCACGATAAATTACCCAGACATCATTTAGCAGAAACCGCAGCAAGTCATCCATGTCACAGGTTGTTGCCGCAGATGAGAATTCTGTGTATCCAAAATAGAAATGAACCAAACGGGGAGGAGGATGGGGTGAAGGATTCTTACAGTGTAGCTCTTCTCAGAGGAATACGCGAAGAGAATGCCTGACAGACGAAATCCTAAGCGGCCGCTCTCTGGGGGTCTAAACTTGGAAGCTCGCTGTGGGCAGGGAATGTGCCTATAAACGCTCGTGCATTAGACTCCCCCAACCACTTCGCTCAGTGCTCTGCATTCAGTAAGCACTCAATAAGTACCACAGATAGGCTACATCTCTCTCTCCTCTAGATTGTAAATTCACTGTGTGGGGAGGGAATGTGTCTACCAATTCCATTGTACTGTATTTTCCCAGGTGCTTAATACAGTGCTGTGGACACTAAGTGCTCAATAAATACCACTGATTGATCTGCACACAGTAAGCGCTCAATAAATACAACTGATTGAGGCAGAAATGAAGGGGGAATGTTAAGACTGCTACAGTGGTAAGGGATAGGGGTTTGCAAGACAACCACTGGAGGCCTTCTTGCAAGTTGGCAGGGCAATTTCGGAACGGAAAAGGAGAAACCACATTTCCCAGGAAGCAACAGAGCTGGCTCGCCACCTTTTAAAGCAGTGAGGGACGTTCCAGAGTCGAGCTCCCAAAATTCTCTTCTGGGGCTGGGTTTTTATTTTGTTTTTAATCTTTGATCTACTGCAGCTTTTACCGTTTGCTTCCACTTGTTTTCTCCATCGTGTTATAAGTCCCTTCAAGGCAGGGGTACAGTGCTTGGAGTCTGCTTTGTGTCCTCAGGTTTCCCTTCAGGGCCGCTCACACAGGAGGCCCTCAGTATGAGGTGTGGCCAGTATGGAATTCTGTTCTTAGAGATGTTTATCATGCTGGCTTTGTTTTCTGCTGTCCTTTCTAAATTAATGTCTTCTTGAAGACAGTGGTAGGTCCATGAAGCAAAAGCATCTAATATCCATCAGTGCACTGAGCAATGTAACTTGGTTGCCCGATAAATACTGACTGCCATCCCCTAGAGGCGCACCAAATACTTTTTAATGGTCTTTTTTAAGGGCTTAATATGCGCCAAATACTGTTCTAAGCACCGGGGTAGTTAGGGGGTAGAACACAGGTCTGGGAATCAGAAGGCTATGGATTCTAATCCTGGCTCTGCTACTTGCCTGCAGTGTGACCTTGGACAAGTCTGAACTTCTCTGGGCCTCAGTTACCTCATCTGTAAAATGGGAATTGAAACTGTGAGCCCCACAAGGGACAGGGACTGTGTCCAACCTGATTTGCTTGTAATCCCTCCCAGGACTCAGTATAATGCCTGGCACACAGTGAGTGCTTAACCAATACCACGATTATCATCATTATTATTACAGATTAATCAGGCCAGACAAAGTCCCTGTCCCACCTGGGGCTTACGGTCTAAGCGGGTGGGAGAACAAGTATTTAATCCCTGTTTTACAGTTGAGGAAACTGAGGCACAGAAAAGTGAAGTGACTTGCCCAAGGTGACACAGCTAGCCAAACCCAGGTCCTCCGACTCCCAGACCCATTCCCATTCTCTTTCCATTAGGCAGGGCTGCTTCACCACTGATGTGAAGGAAGACTTTATTCATTTAATTCTATTTACTGAGCGCTTACTATGTGCAGAGTATTTTACTAAGTGCTTGGGAGCATACTGTATAACAATAAATAGACACATTCCCTGCCCACAATGAACTGACAGCCTATAATGTCTTCCGGGCTCTTTTGCCTGATAGAGAACACTACTTACCACTCAATTAATGGAATTTATTGAGTGCTTTCTGTGGACAAAACATGTACTAAATGCTTTGTGAAGTACAACAATCCCATTTCCTGAGCTCTGAGTGCAGAGCACTGTACTAAATGCTTGGGAAGGTACAATAATCAATCATATTTGCAGATCACTTACTGTGTGCAGAGCACTGTACTAAACACTTGGGAGAGTCCAATACAACACAGCTGGTTGAAGATGCAACCCCATCCATCCTTCTCCTAACTTCTCTGCAGATGACTTACGAGGGTGGAGGCCCACACCATTAGTAAAAGATAAATAATTTGGTTTTGAAAGTACACTTGAAAGAAAGCAAATGGATTATTATTCAAAGAATTACCGGCCCACAGTCTGCAATACAGATTCAATTAAGTTTCAGTCAAATTTATAAAGGTGTTGTCGTAATAATAACAGATACTTCAAACTAAGAACTAAAACTGTATGAATTAACAACTAATAATTGAAACCTTCATTTATTTGGGGCCATCCTACAGAGGATGTGCAATCTTATTTCATCAAATGAGTTTTCTGGTAAATTGCTCTTCCATTTTCAGACTTTACTAAAAGGTACTATAATGCTTTTAACCGATGAATTAACATTTTATTTCGATCTCTACCTGCAGCGTCCACTTAAGTGGATTCCCCAAAGTACTTTGCAAATATGAATAAGTCACGACAAAAATAACTGTAATTTTAGCTCAGGCCAAGAAATACAATTCCATACAAAGAAAACACAGTAGACTATTAGAGGATGGTAGGGCAGCAAAGGTGGAAAACATTATCATTGTAAATCTTGCAATTCAATTTTTATAAGCTGGAAAATATTTCAGAAATATTTCCCCCTAAATATTTCCAAGTTAGCTTCTCTGGCACTCTAGTAATGTTTCAAGAGCAACCCTAAAGGCCACCTAGGGGTTGCCAGTTTGGTCTGGACACTCCGGGCTTTATCAGGAAACCCAAACTCTAGTGCATGTCTAGTGCAGAGGATCTGAGTCCGAATCCCAGATCTGACAGTTGCATGCTGTGTGACACTGGGGAGATCACTTAACTTGTCTGTGTCTCCAGTTTCCCCAACTGTCAAAATGGGGATTAAATACCTGTTCTCCCTCCTTGGACTGTGAGCCCCATGTGAAATAAGGATGGTGTCCAATATGCTGAACTTGTGTCTACTCTGGCAGTTGGAATAAGTGCTTGACACTTATTAAGCACTTAACAGATACTATAATAAACGAAAAGATAAACAGCTAACTAAAAATGTCCTGGATCTCTCGTCACACTGACAATTCCTCTGGGCAGGGAATGTGTCTGCTACTTCTGCCGAACTCTCCCAAACACTCAGTTCAGTGCTCTGCACACAAGTGTTTAATAAATACTGTTGACTGATTCTGGACGCCAGGAGGTGCATTAGAGTGAACCCGCTGGCTATGTGCTCCACCGTCTCTGCCTTTTAGAGGCTGGGGGAGGTGCCAAGATCTTGGGTCCTGGAACCACTAGCAGGATCTTTCTACCTAAACAGCAAGCCATCATTGAACTCGTGAAGCTAGAAAGCACGGGAAACAGATCCCAGATCATCTCAATCCCAACCAGTACTATTATTATAATTATTATTGTCGTTAACCTCTTTCCGCTAGGTCACACTATTACTCTCAGGCTTTAATAATTATAATAATTATTATGGTGCTTGTTAACCACTAGGTGCCAAGTACTGTTCTAAGCGCTAGGGAGATACAAGTCATTCAGGTTGGATACTGTCCCTGACCCACACGGGACTCACACTCTTAATCCCCATTTTACAGATAGGGTAACTGAGGGACAGAGCAGTGAAGCAACTTGCACAAGGTCACTCAGCAGATACGGGGCGGAACCGGGATTAGAACCTACGTCCGTCCGATTCCCAGGCTCAGACTCTATCCACTAAGACACGCTGCTCCTCTGGTTTTGACAGGCCCTTTCAATTTCGACTCACAGTCGGGGACCAAATTGACCATCTCCTTCAAGCACGACGGACCCCTGCATAATGGCAGCGGTACACGACGAGGACTCTCCTGATGATGGATGACCAGCCTCCTGGCTAGAGGTGAGACTGCAAAACCGGATGCTGGACCAAAACTCCTTTTGTGCGAGAACACAATCATTAATTAGCTTTGGGCGTTCGATATTTACTGGGCGCCTGTTGTGTGCAGAGGTCTGTACTCGAGTACACACTACAAGGGAGCTGGTAGACACGTACTCTGCCCACAAGCTGACGGTCTAGTGGGATCTAAATCAAATTGTACATTTCCATCATTTTTGACTGCAGCCAGAATAGGGGGGATAGAGTAGGCAACCCGTGGGTGTCTTGCTGTTTTCCCAAACCAAATTTAGACTCTTCTGGAACAGTAACAAAACCGCATTAGACTCTCTGATTAATCTGAACTTCTACACCTGAAATTAGACCAATCAAACAAAAATCACCTTGCTACAGCAAATAAAGAAGTCGTATCTTCTAATTTCACACATAATTATCTCCCCGCTGGCGTGCCGATAGGAAGCTAATCAGACAGAGAAATTAGCTACGGCTTTTCCAAGGAATTATATCAATTCGTAGTTTTGTTTGACATGCTCTTTTCCGCTTTTAAAATGAATACCATAAATTCCAATTTCCAGGTGGAAGACTATAAATATAAACTCCATCTATCCTAGGAGACGGTAAGGACGTCTTCAAATTTTAAAAACAAATCTCATTTAGTGCATTAAATGCAAATGGAAGCAATGCATTATGAAAAGGGACTGGGAGGGGGGGACGGTACCATTTTCAGCAGCCTAGAATACCCAACGAGAACCTAAACCTCATCCGTCACCGTCTCCTGGAGCCCCATTTCCAATTTCCTGCCGGTTTCTGAACTGCCCTGCTTTGGAATTCGAACAAAGCTCAGCCGGAGATTTAGAATGACCATTCTGGCCTCAGGCAGCTTTGTGAGATCAAGGCGCTGAGGTCCAGGCTCTACAGCACATGACCTATTTTGAGTTCAGAAATCTGGAGAATCACGCCAGCTGCGGTTTAGGGGCGATAGACTACAAGTCGGCAGATTCTACTCGAGGGGACAATCGCAGGCCTGGGTCAGTGGGAGTGTCTCACCTGGGGTCTGTTCGCTACCGGTTTGATAAAAACAGGGTGAATACAACCGCTTACAAATGAATCTCTGCCTGGTTCTGTTCCTTCTACTCCATGCTCCACTCTCTGCCTTCTACTAGACTATTTCCCGGAATCCCTAGATCGTTTCACCCTTTAAGTATATAATCTCAGCAGACATTCTGAAGCAGTGGAAAGAGCCTGGGATTCAAAGGACCCGGGTTCTGATTCCGTCTCCGCCATTTTACCTGTCTGCTCGTGTGCAAGCCTCTTGACTTCTCTGTGTCTCAGTTTCCTCATCTGTAAAATGGGGACTCAATGCCGACTCTCCCTCCTACTCAGACTGGGAGCCCCAAGTGGGGCAGGGACTGGGTCTGACCCGATCATCTTGCAACTGCCTTAGCGCTCGGCACGGTACTTGGCACCTAGTAAGTGCTTAACTAATACTACTTTTATTATTATTTTAAGGCTGGGGGTGGGATAGAGAGGTCAGGGGTAAGGGTGAAACTAAGGACATCTGGTAGTCAACGGTTAAGTCCACTGAGTCCGTTTCTCATCCCAGGCCCTAGATCGCAGCTACTTTTATCTCCTGCGGGGGATCGAGCGAATGGAAGCTAGGCTTAATGACTCCTCTTATTAAATACTGATTCCGACTGGAGAGACGGTATTCCTCTCAGATTCCAACTAAAATGAGCCATCTATTTTTATGAGTGACTTTGTAAAGTTGCTCGTTTTCCTCGAAGGCTCCGGAGGAAATGAACACAATTTCTGAAATAAAATAAATGAACAAGTAAAGCATCTAAATTGAAATTAGTTGTCTGGGGCTAATTACCATGCACTATTTTAATAATACACCAGACTATATGTAGGACATGATTTTCACACTTCCCAAATCTTCTGCACCAATATAGCTTGGTTTCTGAATGGACCTTTGCTAAAAGAGTGATCTTTTCCAAGATTTAAAAGGGTTTGCATGGTCTGGCAAAGCAGAAGAGGGAAGCCACGTCAGTTGAAAAGGCAACATCAGCAGTGAGGGGAATCGTTAGGAGATTAATCTGGAGGTGAGAGATTCGGAATAACTATTACATAACACTGATCAAAGTTTACTTGGAATAAACTCAGGCATAAAGAGAACCAATCTCAGCTGAGATGCATTCTCCGAATTCAACGGTAAAGATCAGTTTTGTAAATACTAATCTCAAGACTCTCCGCATCTAAAAAAGAGATGAAAACTTTCCCTTCTTTCATTTAAATAAGTGAGACACAGGGGACTGAAGAGAGTGAAAGATATTCTTTAACCTAAAAAATATTTCTTAAATTTTCTACATCTTGTCCAGATGCCGAAGGAGTGAAACACTGCCAAATTAGCAGTTAAAACCAACAAAAGAAATCCTAACTAAAAATGCAGCTCTTTAATTCTCTTTTTTGTTATTGAAATGAGAGGAATGTTTTAAAAGAGTGCCATTTAATACAATGGTTACGTAAAACAACATCCCTTGGCGGGAGCTGGAACTGGATCTGGATCTAAAGAAATGAGTTCAAACCACTTTGGGTTACTTTGATCCACAGTGCTCTGCACACAGTAAGCGCTCAATAAATATGACTGAAGGAATAAATGATCAATCATTCCATTGGTGGTATTTTTTTTGAGCACTTACTGTACGCAGAGCACTGTACTACACATTTGGGAGAGCACGGTATAACAGAGTTGGTAGATATCCCTGCTCTCAAGAAACTTACAGTGCCCTGTATCTACCTCAGTGCTTGGCAAAGAGTAACTGCTTGACAAATACCACAATTATCATCATCATTATTACTAGTCCCTCCTGAATAATTCCACTGCCTTTCTCTATGAGCCTTAGAGTCCTACTGGGAATGCTGACAATTCCTCAGGACTGTAAACGCTTTGCGGGCGGGGAAACCTGTCAACCCACTCTGTTGTTCTGTTCGCTCCCCAATGCTTAGAACAGTACTCTGCACACGGTAAGCATTAAAAAAAATATGATTGAGTGATTCAGGAAGAGTCTACTGGAAGTCTACATAGTCTGCTATGTAAAAAAAAAAATTGTCTATCACAAAATCACAAGTGAGTTGGCACCTCTAAATAAAATCTAATCTAGACCTTTGGATCCTTTCTTACGAAGCCTCTAAAGTCCCAAGATTGCATCTGACACAGGTTAGACATAGTCCCTTCAACATGCGGAGCTCAAAGTTCATAGTTATGCGCTCAATAAATGCCAGACTGACTGACGGAAAATGTTGAGCAGACGCTGCTTAGAGAGACTACTGCTCCTTCAGTGCTGGGGCAGCTCCAGGTTGTGGTTCTGGGAGGGGCACAAATTCCAGGATAATAACTGTGGTATTTATTAAGCACTTACTATGGTTATTCGTTAAGTACTTACTACATCCTAAAAGATGGGGTACATCCAAGTTAATCAGGGCCTATATGAGGCTCACCATCTAAACAGGAGGGAGAACAGGCAGGGACTCCTCATTTAACAGATGAGGAAAGTGAAACACAGGGAAGGTAAGTGAATTGCCCAAGATCATACATCTCCCCACCATCAATGATATTTACTTAGCATTTGCACTCCACTAAGAACTTGGAAGAGTATATGACAGAAGACAAGGAATTAGAACCCACGTCATCTGACCCCAGGCCCCTGCTCTTTCCACTAGGCCACACCGTTTCTCCCTGATGCCGGCGGAGAGAAGAGGAAAAACAGGTTGTCTTTTATCCATCCATTTCAACCTAACATGCTATAAAATTGCGATCCGGCTACAATTTAATGGCTTCGGGTGCCTGTAGTCACACACTGAAAACTCCGGAGCTACAAGCCAGCTGTGGTCCTCAGGCTGAACTGTTTGGAAAATATCCATTTAAAATACCAATTCAAATCCATTTTCTCAGAATCCTGGAGAGGAAATTCCTTACCACTGAACCCCACCTGCCAGGGCAGGAACCAATTTAGTCAGCATCCCCAAATAAAAGCCTTTCCCCTAAGAATATGTGCTGACTGACAATCTAATTTTGGCTAAGAATTCATCTGTCAGGCAAGGTGATTTTAGTAATCAGCGCTTCAAAAACAAATCTTTCACAATATACTGCACGTGGAATTTTTCTGCATCGAAAACATAACGTCTTTTAACTGTACTGCCCTTTCATTCTGAGTCGAACTACAGCACTGTCATAAGCTCGCCGTGGGCAGGGAACGCCACTACCAACTCTGTTACATTGTACTCACCCAAGCGCTTAGTCGAGTGGTCTGCACACAGCTAGCACTAAAATACCACTGGTGAAGATGTGTGACCTTGGGCAAGTCACTTACCTTCTGTGGGTCTCAGTTACCTCAACTGCAAAGTAGGGATTAGGCAACTATATTTACTCAACGCACACCATGAGCAAAGCACTGTAGTAAGCGCTTGGAAAGTGCAGTCTAACAGAGTTGGTGGGTACGTTTCCTGCCCACAATGAGCAGTGACTATAGCCATTAGAGCGCATTTTGGGCATCATAACGTATGACATTTTTGCAGCTAAATACGAGCTCACGTGTTGAATCGAAGGTGTTCTTTGAATTCAGAATCAAACTTGTAATGCTTAAGCTGAAAACTCATTGTTTATTTATTTACCATTAAAATGATTTATATTCTAAGTCTAACTTACTAGTCAAGCAGTTCCTCTAAAAACAGCATCCTCTAAAAAAGTAATGGCAAGGTTACATGAATAATACAGTGGGAAGTTTTAAAAGATAGGTATCTAATAGCTTTATTTACACTCTATGTTAAACTAAGAATGCATGCGCTGATAATTTCATGCTGACAGATTTTCTCATATAATCCCACTCAAAATTTATTCTATTACTTAAGAGTAAAATATTTCATTTCAGTTGGACACAGTGGGGCTCACGGTCTCAATCCCCATTTAATGGATAGGTAACTGAGGCCCAGAGAAGTGAAGTCACTCGCCCAAGGTCGCACAGCAGACACATGGCACAGTCAGGACTAGAACCAATGACCTTCTGACTCCCAGGCCTACACTCTATCCACTAAGCAATGTTGCTTATTGAGCGCTGCCTGCAAAGCACTGTACTAAGCCTTTGGCCAAGTAGAATATAATTGAGTTGATAGACACCATCCCTGCCCAAAAGGTCCTTAAATTCCACATTCAATAATCCAGTTTATGTACTCTGGTACCTGTGTTTTTGACTCCTGCTCCCTCTCTCGGCATAAAAATTAAAATGAAAATACTAATGATACTTTAGCCCATTTCCTCTCTCTTCTGACTTATTTCCCTTGCCAAGAATTTGATGTGGTGTTCTTCACAAAGATAGGATTTGATAAATTTTAGTGACTGACTGTCCATCACACCATTTGTTTGCTGCACACCAAGCTGACCTATATTCTAATGATAATAATAATAATAATACCACTGTACTGAGGGCTGGGGAGGACAGAAGCTAATCAGGTTGGACACAGTCATAAGCCCCATTTTCTAGATGAGGGAACTGAGTCAAAGAAAAGCAAAGTGACTTGCACAAGATCACACAGCAGACAAGTGGCAGCACCGGGATCAGAACCCAGGTTCTTCTGGGCAAGGGACATGTCCACCAATTCTGCTGTACTATCCACTCCCAAGCGCTTAGAACAGTGCTCTGCACACAGTAAGCACTCAATAAATACCAGTGATTACTGCTGCATCCCCAAATTCCCAAGCTATGCCACCTCATCTGAATTTTTATTTCACTGTAATAACAAGAACCGCGGTGTGTACTGAGACACCTAAAGCCTGTCACCCCCTGTAGACCGTAAGCTCCCTGTGGGCAGGGTTTGGGTCTTCCTACTGTGTTACAGGAAACTCTCTGCAGCACTTAGCACAGTGCCGTACTCACTGTAAGCCCGTCACGATCAGACTGTAAGCCCCTCAAAGGGCAGGGACTGTCTCTATCTGTAACCGATTTGTACATTCCAAGCGCTTAGTACAGTGTTCTGCACATAGTAAGCGCTCAATAAATACTATTGAATGAATGAATGAATGCTCACAACGAGCCCTCAAAAAATACCACGGATTGGCTGATTCATATCTGCATCCAGAACAAACAGAAACCTTGTGAAACAGGCTATCCGTCAAATAAATTCTGGGCACAACCCATAAAGATGTCTAAAAATTCAGGTAGTAACACACTATATGCCTTGAACCCATCCTAATGAAAATGGATCTACACACTTAAAATTCATCCCCTTTCTTCCACTTGTACACAATTTGGTACTCATTTGCTGGATAGAACTGATAGAAAGGCTTCTATATTTTCTTTAGGCACTACCATATAAATGCAAATAACATTCAATCAAGATACATATTAGAAAGTGAATAGGGCTTGCTTTAAAAAAACACAATTTCAATTAAATCCTTAATTTTCTGAAGACAGTTCCAGCCACAGATATGTAGCGGAGAAAGGTTGACGGATGTTTGGGAATAGCCTGTGCAACTGTATTAAAAGTCCTCTAAGCATGGGACAGAAAATTGAATTTAAGTAATGGAACAGTAATTCTAATTCTAATGAAACTTAGTCAGGGCATCTAAACATTTCAATAGGGAATGCCTCTGAATTGTGAGGAATTGATTAAAATCAGAATGGGGATTAGAAGAAAAACTAACCCGAAATATTTTAAGTTAAATAAATCCAGTTTGTAAATCATTTTACAATACACAGTAGTTACATCCCATAGTAAGCCCATCAAAGAAGATGATGGGAATAAGCTGCAGGCAGCATTTGGTAAAAGTAGGCACTCAGGTATCTGTTAAGTGCTTACTATGTGCCAAGCACTGGACTAAAGCAGCGTGGCTCAGTGGAAAGAGCACGGGCTTGGGAGTCAGAGGTCATAGATTCGAAACCAAGCTCTGCCACTTGTCGGCTGTGTGACTGTGGGCAAGTCACTTCACTTCTCTGTGCCTCAGTTACCTCATCTGTTAAATAGGGAGGAAGACTTGTGAGCCTCACGTGGGACAAGCTGATTACCCTGAATCTACCCCAGCGCTTAGAACAGTGCTCTGCACATAGTAAGCGCTTAACAAATACCAACATTATTATTAAAATATTGGAATAGATACAAGTTAGTCACAAGAGGGACACAGTCTCTGTCCCAAATGGGCTCACGGTCTAAGTAGGACGAAGAACAGGCATTGATTCTCCAATCCACAGATGAGAAAATGGAGACCCAGAGGAGCTAAGTCCCTCTGGATTGTAAACTTGTTGTGGGCAGGGATTGTATCTGTTTTACTGTAGGGAATTGGGGAGTCCTGGGTTCTGCCCTGGAACTAGTTATGTGACCTCCTGAGCAGTCTTATTGAAGGCCCACCTCCTCCAAGGGGCCTTTCTTTGAGTAAGCCCTCATCTCCTCTTCTATCACTCCCTTCTGCACCACCCTCGCTCTTGGATTTGCACCCTTTATTCACCCCTCCTTCAACCCCACAGCCCCTATGTCCGGAGCCGTCATTTATTTATTTCTATTAATATCCGTCTACCCTCCATGTTACTGATAGCTCCTCTTCATCCCTGTCAGTAACAAAATTCGCTACTGATCTGACAGGATAATTTCAGAATTTGTTTTGTAACCTAAAAAACTTTCAGATTTAAGGGTGGAAGTTGGTATTAGGAGGGAAGAAGTCATGCAATTTTTTTTCAACAAGGATTGTGAGAGTTGTCCTAAAGGATATGCTCTTTGTCTTTGAATGACAGCTGATTGCGACATCCCAGGATATCAAATTATCAAGACTCTGTCAAGACTGTGAATTTAATTACTATTGACTTCTCTCACCAATACCCCAAAAGGTTTCCGTTGCTGTGCCGAAATTTGGCTACAAGCCCAGAAGAGAGTTTTGAAAAGGTGACAATCATCCACAAAACGGGCTTTTTGTTCCCTACGTTTGGGAAAACGATATGAAAAGTCACATATGCATGCGTCAAGGTGATCTGGAGGGTATTTTAATGTATACTGTACTTTTTATTGCTGACAGTAACCCAGAGCATCTACAGGAAGCCACAAGACTATGAACATCCAAACAATTATACTGGCACATGGAAGTCAATGTAGTTTCCAAACATTAGCGTCTCATTAATTTTCACACTGGGGAAAGTTGCAGTTTCCTTTGCTCTCTGTGTCAGGTTTAAATGCCTAAAGTTGCTAGTAATGGCACATAAACCCTATAGCATATGTCCACAGTTTTTGATAGAAGCCTGATCAGAATTAGCCAAGCACGGCTTTCTCTTTCCTATTAGCCCTGTCCAGCCTGTTGATTCATTTGCATTCCTTTCTCCTCAAGAAAAATGTTATTAAACACGGGCATTCGGGCTATTAGGTTGAGGCCACACTAGCTATTTCAAGCCTAAAAATATTCTCAGATTTTCACATGCTATTTTGGCCAAAAATAAACTTCTGGATATTATCTCAATACTCTGCTCTTTACACTTATTTGTAACGAGAATATTTTTCTGTTTTGGAAAGTCATCCTTCACTTTGGCAAACACTAAGCTGCTGCTGGCCTATGATTATGAAAATCTCAATTAAGGGAAAAAAAAAAGTCTTCAAAGGGAGTTGTTTGGCTTTGATGGCAGATCTAAGTCCAACAGCCATGTAGAAAGACTAGAAAATCAAGATGATTGGCCAAATTACAAAAACAGCCAGATTTTACAGCACATATAACTGCTTGGTGCCAAATTTCAGCAACACAAAGTCAATTCTTACCATTAGTGGTATCTAATCATTATGCAGCCATACTACATTTAATTTCTAAGTTAAAAAATGAGCTATACTGTCTAACTGAAGGATTTTCTCCCTCTTTCCTCCCCATGTCCTTCATTTGAGACACCCCAAGATCTTTACAAAGCAAATAGCTACATCACTTCCGAAAGACAAATAGGAAAACCTACCATCCAATGTATCATCCAGAAAACGCAATATAGCTTTGCAATCAACCACAATCAAAGAAGAAAACTTTTTAAAATTTCCTAGTGTCCCATAAATGGGATTTCATAAATGAAACTCTGACGACCAGAAACGAGGGACTTGCCACTATCCAAAATGAAGATGGTCACAGGGGTTGGAGGAATTTCTATTAAATAATAATAACAATAATAATGATGGCATTTGTTAAAGGCTTACTATGTGCAAAGCAGTGTTCTAAGCGCTGTAGGGGATACAAGGTGATCAGGTTGTCCCCCGTGGGGCTCACAGTCAATCCCCATTTTATAGATGAGGTAACTGAGGCACAAAAGTGAAGTGACTTGCTCTAAGTCACACAGCTGACAAGCGGCTGAACCGGGATTCGAAGCCATGACTTTTGACTCCCAAGCCCAGGCTCTTTCCATTGAGCCACGCTGCTTCTCTACAAGGAAAGACTGAAAAGAAGATTCTAATCTGGGAAGGGACATGAGGGAAGTTAACATGAGGCTGGCAGGATTAGAACATGAAATCGTGGTTCCCACCCAACGACTGAATGCAAGTTTGACCACTGAAACTTGAAGGTGAAAACTTCCAAACCAAAAACCCAAAGTAAATCATTCCTCACAGAGCAGCCGGTAAATACAGAATTTATTACTACAGGAAATCATGGAAGCCCAAAACATTAGAGGAATTGGATAAAGTCATTAGGGATATTACACAATACACTGTCAGATTGTTACAACTATATATCTCTATTACAGTGTGTGTAGCACCTAGGAATGTATATAGGCCCCATCTTTACCCTGAACTTGTTTTGTTTTTGCCCTTTCCAAGGAACCATTCCTTATCAAGACAGCAACCCGATTTGCTTGAATCAACTGGTACTTAACACTATCATTAGCATCATCATTATTACATCCAGGGGGTATGGCTTATCCTTTGGCAGGGTGACCGAGGGTTTCCTTTCCCTCCATGTGCAACACCTACTTTTGGCTCTTTCTGAGTCTAGGGGCTCCCTTCAGGTCCACTCAATCCATAAATCAATCGTATTTATTGAGCACTTATGGAAAGCAGCATATACTAGTAGCACGAGCATGGCCTTGGGAGTCAGAAGTTGTGGGTTCCGATCCCAGCTCTGCCACTTGTCAGCTGTGTGACCTTGGGCAAGTCACTTCACTTCTCTGGGCCTCAGTTACCTCATCTGTAAAATGGAGATTATAAGTATCAGCCTCATGTGGGACAGGGACTGTGTCCCCCCTGGTTGATTACCTTGTATCTGCCCCAGAGCTTAGAACAGTGCTTGGCACTTAGGAAGCGCTTAACAAATACCATAATGATTATCATTACCATTATTACTGTGTACAGATGCAGAGCACTGTCCAATAAGTGCTTCGGAGAGTAGGGAAAAATAGATTTGGTAGATGCGATCTCTGTCCCTCAGAGGATCTTACACGCGAGTGGGAAATTTGCTGATGGCTGGACTTTCGATGTTTGGTTTGCACATTCTGTCAGTCCTCGGAGCCTGGGCCTATCCATCGGATGACAAAAATTAAGCTGAGACCATCAAAGTATACAGGGAAAAAAAATCCCCTCTGATGGATTCTCCCTCCAAATCCCCACATGTGTAAGCACTGAGGAGCCTGCCAACATGAATCTGAAAATGAATAAGGGAAGCTTATAATTATTTTCCTTTGAAATAGTGCTATCTGGTGGGCTCGGTGCAGAACTTAAGTGATTTTCAGTTTAAAAACAAAAGACGGTGACATTTTCGAGGTTTCAATATTACTATCTAAATCATAATAAGATTGAGATCTCATCTACTGGCTCTGCATGTACTAGGGTTAACTTGTTACGATCCAAGTCTAACGATTACTTTTTCGGCTCTACAGCCATTCTGAAAGCAGTTTGGAGGAAATGATCAAAAATGTCACTGACAAGGAGACATAGTTGCTGGATGTTTCCTGGATCGCCTCTGTCTTCCCTCATTCTGATCCCTCTCAATCCATCCACGGCATTTTTTGAGGGCCTACTTTGGGGAGAGCACTATACTGAGCACTTGGGAGGGTCTAAAATAAATCTTTGGTATTAAATGTGACGATTCCTTTCACTCCATCCTTCTGCAGTCCATGTGAGCACGAGCATTTCAAGGTTGAAAATGCTGCTTCTGTGGGATTTCAGCCACTCCTCCATTCCTAATGTGACAATTTTATACGATTTATAATTAGGTGCTATTTTTGACTCAGTCGGTGAGCGCTACTGTGATGTGCATCCTTGAATTCACAATCCACCACCCACATAAAACAAAACAGTGGCAACCATCCAATGCTGTGACTCCTTTGTTGAGGGCTTTACAAAGGCAGTAATGCTTGACATATTTTGTAATTCCTTCATTCACAAAACAACAATAAAGAGCATGGCATCTTAAACATTAAGCTTTGTTTTCCCTCCCAGTGCCCACAATAAGCATTTTCTTTTCTGTTTAGCTTTATCAAAACCATGTATTTGCCTTCTTCTGTTTTGCCATTCACATTCTGTGGTGGTTATACTACAAAAACAGTGTGACATTTAGAGTGGGAGTCTGTTGCAGACTCTACTTGCCATTTCCTTGCTCTCTTGAACACGTTTTCCCCATTTCTCATCTCCCTCCCTCCCCTGAGGTTTAAAGAGAAGCTCTACTTCTGCTATTGGTATGGTACACTGCTAAACACTCCAAACACGGTAAACACTCAGTAAATACCACTGACTGATTAAACAAACTTTCCTGTCTGGTCCATAGTCTTTGATTATAAAAGGCAGAATGCAGTGATGGTGGAAATGTTTTCTCTGAGGGAATGAAGAGTTGTCCCTCCTGGAGCCCAAATTCCAAATGTGAAAATCACCAATAAATTCAACTCCACAAACACTTTCACAGATTTAGAATGTCCAACTTTATCTGCACTACCTTTTGGTGGGTTTTTTTAATGGAATTTAAGCACTATATGCCAGGCAGTGTCATAGGCACTAAGGTAAATACAAGCCAATCAGGTTGGACAGAGACCGTGTCCCACACGGGGCTCACCGTCTGAATCCCCAGTTTACAGATGAGGTAACTGAGGCACAGAGAAGTTAAGTGACTTACCCTAGGTCACCCAAAAGACAAGTGGCAAAGCTGGGATTAGAACCCAGTTCCTTCTACTCTATCCCCTAGGCCGTGCTGCTTCTCTGTATGTATTGTGGATACATCGAATGTCATTTTGACCTAAAGGCTGAAAATAATTAGCTATTATCCAAGGCACACTTCACTGCATCAGAACAGTCTGAGCAATTAAACTTTAAACAGAAAAGCAGCACGGCCTAGTGGAAAAAGCAAGAGCCTGGGAATTAGAGAACCCGAGTTCTAATTCTGCCTCTACCGCTTGCCTGCCGGGTGACCTTGGACCAGTCACTTAACTTCTCTGTGCCTCAGTTCACTCATCTGCAAAATGGAGATTTAATAACCGCTCTCTCTCTCTCTCCCTTAGACTGTGAACCCCATGAAGGACAGGGATTCTCTGACAGGGAATCCATCCAAATACTTACTACAGTGCCCGGCACAAAGTAAGCGCTTAACAAATAAATAGGAACAAACAAATTAGGATTAGAACCCACATTGTCCAACTCCCTGTCTCCTGCTTTTCCCATTGAGTCACGCGGCTTCATTCTCCATTTAATGATCAATTGCTCAGACTGTTCTTATTCAGTCACGCGTGCCTTGCATTAGAGCTAATTTTTTTCAGCCTGTAGGTCAAAATGTATTTCAGTATATCCACAATACATAGTAAAGCTAAAGTTACACATTCTAGACTTCAGTTTGGATTAGGTTCACATTTGCACAAGTGTTTTTCACTTTAAATGATCATAAGCTGCCCCTATCTTAGACTGAATTTAAAAACAAGTAAAAAGAGCACTGCAACATGCTGTAACATGACAAAATCTGCTAAATCAGAAAAATGAAGAGTAATCTTGAGTAACGCTTATTTGATTCAATTTTCTTGGCCTTATGTTGTGCAAAACGGAAGTTCTGGGAAATCCTTAGGCAGCCTGCATTACTGTGACGCGAAGATGGATGCTTTATCGGTGGTTTCACACATATTTCAAACTCCTAATTACCATTCATTTTCTCTAATGTCATCAGGATCTGCTGCAGTTCAGAATTATGGGGAGAACAATCCTGTCAAATTGTGTCTGTGCAACAGTTCGGGAACTGCATTAAATTAATTGAAGGGGTGGAGGGAAAAAGCAGCTTTGGCTCCAAGTCCACGCTGTCATTCACACCGGTCAAGGTTGCTTATTAGCACAATGCCATTTCTAAATGCTTTATATCACCCAGATGACTTGGTCCACTGCCGGTTATTTTCGGTGGGCCAATATGCTCGCGTTATCGTGTTGGATTAAATTAGAGTGCTCGGTATCGAAGCGGGGGAGGACCATGCTCAGCAAGGGATGTTTGAACGCACCATTGGATCACTGTCAGCCGAGCAACTTTCTAAAACAGGTGGGGGTACGTGTTCAACTGTCAGCTTGCGTGCCGGGGTGGAGGGAGGATGGGAGAAGGGGTCAGATGTAGAAATTACACGTGCCATTGGGGAGTGCACTCTGAATGCTCCTTCAGACTCTCTCCATGATAGAGGCTCATATTTGCTATGTGCCTTTTCCAGCGAGGCGATGGATTAGCAGGCCACTAACGATATCTTCCAGCTTTGGTCCATCGACAGTAATGATTAATCAATCCATCATATTTACGGAGTGCTTACCGGACTATATCCAAGTACCTGACATACAACCCCGGAATGTGAAATATAGGCACAGAATTCTCATTCCTAAGGAGAGGACTATCAAATTATGCAGAGATAAACAAAGAGGGTGGCGAAAAATTATCCAAGGTAGAGGAGAGCTCGAAAAACATCACGCTGAATTAGGGAATGACTTAGTATCATTATAGTCAAAGGCAGAGAGCAACAACACTAAATAATATCATCATAATGGACATAGCCAAACCCATTTTCCACCACTAACGAGCATATCCTATTGTTGACCTGACAGAGACCGGAGACTTGACCCCAGCTTCAGCTATCAACAAAGCTACTGCTACTACTAGAAACACAAAGAATGCAAACTTCACCAGTTTATGGGTATGCCAGGAGACATCTATAAATCTACAAGCAAAGTAGGGATATCTGCCTGGCCACCCAAACAAGCTCATGCCCATCATATGGTATATTGGAGAAATGCCAAGGGTGAAGGTGCCAAAATTATTAGCAGCTTTGAGGAGAAATGGGAGAGAGGTGATTGTAAGCTATTTTGAGGGCAGGGATCGGGTCTATCGACTCTATTGTACTTTCTCATGAGCTCAATACACAGTAAGCACTCAATAAATTCCCTTGAATGAGTGGAAACTAGCATAGACTCCCCTTGCTTCATAGTGCTGATAAGATCCTCCCCAGAGGCCTCCTGAACTAAGAATATAATTCACTTGAGAGAATATAATTGGGTTGGTAGACATAATGCATCTCTGGATGACTGTGGAGTATTACGGACCTAACTTTGGCTAGATGTGAAGTTCAGGAGAAATGGAAGCACTGCGAGAAGCAGTTGTGCCCTAATGGACGGAACACAGGACCGGGAATCAGAAGGACTGGATTCTCATCCCAGCTGTAATACTTGTCTGCTGTATACTTTGGAAAAATCATTTCACTGTTTGGTTCAGTTACCTTGACTGTAAAATGGGGATTAACATGTGAGCCCCATGAGGGACACGGATTGTATCCAACGTGATTAGCTTCTATCTTCCCGAGCACACAGAAGGCCTGGCACATAGTAAGTGCTTAAGGAAAACCACGTAAATAAAAAAAAATAAAAATGGAAGGAACAGCATCACGTCTCTATTCCGTGTCCATAGACAAAAAAAGCTTTTGACCTCAAAGGAAGATGAAGGCCCTGGACACTAGAGCTGCTCTGAGAAATGCATCAAGATACTTCACCTATCTGGACAAAGAACGGAGGTGTGTGTGTGTGGGGTGTCTTGTCTATATCTGTCCCTGCCCTTTGCCTTACACTGAGAGCTCTTTGAGGGCTGGGACTGGGTGTCGTCTCAGATTGGGAGCCCCATTTTTTTTCTTTGTATGGCATTTGTTAAGTGCTCACTATGTGCCAGGCACTGTACTAAGCACTGGCACAGATACAAGATGATCAGGTTGGGCACAGCCCATGTCCCATATGGGGCTCACAGGGTCAAGCCCCATTTTATAGACCAGGTAACCGAAGCACAGAGAAGTGAAGCGACTTGCCGAAGGTCACACAGCAGACGAGTGTCCCACGTGGGATAGGGACTGTGCCTGACCTGATTATCCACTCCAATCACAGAGCTTGGCACATAGTAAGAGCTTAACAAATTTCACAATCATTATTATGGGGTCTACTTGAATCAACCAGGCGAGTTTAGATCTTTATCTTTTATAAAGGCGGAGGAATACAAAACTATTTACTCCCTGTAAGACAGCCTAATCGAAATTTTATCAATGCCTGTGACCGTTTTATTCAGGAGAATTATAGCTAATCTTTTCCTGCGAGTACCTTTTTTTCTCCCTCAAATAAAATCAGTCATTAACCTAAAATTATTTTGTGCACTGAGGTTGAAAAGACCTGGCTGTAATGAAGCAGTGGAAGCTATTTTCATCAAATCTCAGTTTGACAATTACTTCAAGCTCTCTTTTTACGCAAAGTGCAACTCATCACACTTTTAGATGGGCAATAAAAGCGGAGGACTTGCCATTGGCCGAAGCGAGTTAGGCCCCATAAGTGAGATAATGTTAATTTCCTCAAAGTTTTAATTGTGCTGAGGCTACACGGGACCTGGACTAATAAAGCCCCTCTTACAGGAGGGAGACTGGACGTATTTGATGGGACCAGTGGTGAGTCAGGGAAGGAGTGACTCAACGATGACAAGGTAGCCCCGAAAAAAATGTTTAAAAGTCGGGTTGGGTGGGGAGGGGTGAGTGCAAACTACTTTCTTTCTAATCACTAATGAGCAGGGAACATGTCTGCTAATTCTATTATGTTGAGCTCTCCCAAGCGTTTAGTACAGTGTTCTAGACTGTAAGCTTGTTGTCAGTAGCAGGGAACCTGTCTACCAACTCTTCTTATTCATTCTACTCTGCAGTCTTCTAATTGGCTTAGAAACAGTTTACAAGCTCAGTCACCCCCGCCCCACAGCACCTGTGTGTAAATATGTACATTTTTATAATTCTACTTATTTTATTAAGGCCGTGTATCTATCTATAATTCTATTTATTTATACTGAGGCCAATTTACTTGTTTTGGTGTCTCTCTCCCCCCTTCAAGACTGTGAGCCTGTTGTAAGCAGGGATTGTCTGTATCTGTTGCTGAATTGTACTTTCCAAGTGCTTAGTACAGTGCTCTGCACACAGTAAGCACTCAATAAAAACGACAATGAATGAATGAATACAAGTAAGGAGCGATTCAGAATTGGACTCTATTTAATGGAGTCCAGAGAAACCTGAAGCCTTTGACAGAGGCTCTGTCCAAAGGAAACTCTCCCTAACTCCCTCCGAGGGTCCAAACAATCAATCGGTGGTATTTACTGAAGATTACTATGTGCTGAGCACTATGCTTGGCTGAGTACAACCAAGTCTAACGATCTCTGCCCTCACAAAACTTACAATTTAGTTGTCCAATTCTGGCAATAACAATGGCCAAGTCCCTACTTTGTACCAAGCACTGGGGGAGATACAAGATAATCAGGTCAGACCCAGTTCCTGACCCACATTTGGGGCTCAACATGTAGAGAAAGCCCGCCTGACAGATGAAAAAGCAGGCAAAGAGGGCCGAAGGTCACACGGAGAGCAATTGGCAAAGTGAGGACTAGAACCCAGGTCTTTTAGACTCCTAGGCCATTGCGTTTTCCACTAGGCCACACCGCCTTTTCAGTTGGGTATAATAATTTGGTAGAAGACATCCCTGCCCACAACGAGTGTAGGGCCTGTGGGGAGGGGCAGCCATGAAAACAAATCCCCGATAGGGGAAATAGTAGACGCAATCTGAGGGATTCTTTCATTCGGCAGGCAAACACTCAGCCTGGACTAAAACCAGAGAGAGGAGAGCAAGGAAGAAAAATTACTTTGGCATGGCAGAAACACCGTGACCTAACGTGTTGACTTCAGTTAACACATGCCTGACCAGCAGTGAATAACTGCGATAAATACTCAACAGACTCAGTTGATGCCCATCCTTTCACTAAGGCACGCATGAGCATTACAAGGACACTTCACATTAGAGCAAGTCCGAGGCCCACCCTTTTCCCAGATAGGGCAGTCATTTACATTTCACAATATTCTTCGTGCCCTCAAATCACACGCCTCCGCATTTCTTCTCCCTAGTTATTTCCTAAATTGTTCATTCCATCTCTTGGCACTTAGAAGATGTGTTATTTATTCAGTGCCAAACAACAGAATTCTCTCAGCTAAAGGAATTCCTCTCCAGCACACTCTCCTCTTCACAGAAACGTCTTTTCTACAGTGTACGTGAATCCAAAAGACCCGTTTAAAGATATTCATTTGGATAAAGGTTCTTTTAAGGGTAATTCTGACCCAAAAGGTAGGATGGAATGACAGCATTATCACAGCCAGGGAGTTGTTACAGGAACAAAGAATGGCTCAGGAGGAAAGTGAATATTCAGAATGCCTTGGGACTCTGCTTTGCAGCTCAACCGAAGATTTTCCATGGCCTAAGAAAAGCAACGACATTTATCTTGGCTTCGGTGCCTCCTCTTTAAATGCCTTTCCTGAATTCCTCTGAAAAGAATACGTGATTGTGATCCAGATTGTGGTTGCAGAGTCTTACAATTATTTTTGAAACTATTTATAGTTTATCTTAGGGTCAACCATGCAGCCCCATTTCTACTCTTGCAGCAAATGAGTGCGTGACCACAGACGGAGACACACACACACACTCTCTCTTACCTTTTTCCATTTTCAAAGTTATTGATCTTGCTTGCCTTGCCGCTCCGTTGAATATTCTTCCCCCAATCGTCTTCTGGGTTTTTTTGGTTTATTCTTACTTAGATGAAAATTCAAAATTGTTTTCCTTTGTTCTCCTCAATTAATTCCCATAAAAATGCCTTTTCAGGCAAAAGGGGGAGGAAAATTTAGACTGCTAATTTTATATAAGGTCTTCATAGTATATTACAATTAAGTTAACCACACTGCTTGTCTTGTTTTGACTTGTTTTGTTGTCTGTCTCCCATTTAGACTGTGAGCCCATTGTTGGGCAGGGAATGTCTCTAACTGTTGCCGAATTGTACATTCCAAGCACTTAGTACAGTGCTCTGCACATAGTCAGCGCTCAATAAATATGATTGAATGAATGAGTGCAATAAGTGCGCAGACTAAAACTGAAATGAAGGTTGATTGGTTGATACACTGACATGGCAATACATTCCTTATTGCCAACGTTTTCGCCTTTCAGTACTCACAAGATAACTCAACATCATGTCTGGGATAACAGGAAATCTAAGCATTGTTTTAAAATGTTTATCAAAAAATAACTTAATTCCTCAAACCTTTATGTAGCATGAAGTGACACTGACAAGTTTGTTGTAAGTTCACTGTGGTCAGGGAATGTCTCAAATGCTTAGTACAGTGCTCTACACACAGTAAGCACTCAATAAATACAACCGAATGAATCCAAGGACTCAATTGCTCCCATTAATAAACTTCAACACCCTTCTGCATATTGTCATCTTTTTAAGGGCTGTACGCATTTAGAAGGCAGGGACTAATGAAAGACATTTGTGTGACATACAACATAATGCCTTGCATGACTGTTTGGAGGAGCACTTTTCAGTAGTTATATGTAGAAGACAACAATACCAATCCTCATCATGATTGACGCTGTTTCCCAAATTGAATATTTTTAATAAACTACATTTTCATTTAAAAAGACAGTAGGAACGGCAAATGTCTAAGGCACATGTCTCAGGGGAGGAAGCAGTTGGTGAGTGGCTATTTTATTAAAAGTAACAAAGATTGTTAAAAAGGATAATTAGTGTAAAGGGAGGTTAATTTCTCCATTAATGACTGAAATTTGAACCACAACACAATAGAAGCATGTCAGTCAGGTGAAGATTTCATTAGGTGACCCCTGAGGGGCAAGAAGCATAATATTGGCATCAAATTGGGAATATTGCAACATTGTAGGGTATTTACTAGGAGGTGTGGGACAGGTACAAAATAACCAGATTAGACGCAATCCCTCTCCTTCACAGTTCACATTCCAAGGGGATGAGAGAAGACATCATATCCCCTTTTACAGAGAAGCACCATGGCCTACTGGTTAAAGCAAGGGCCTGGGAGTCAGAGGATGTGGGTTCAAAACCTGGCTCTGCCACTTCCTGCTGTGTGACCTCGGGCAAGGCACTCCACAGTTCCCTCACCTGTAAAATGGGGATTAAGCCATGAGCCCCATGAGGGACATGGACTGTGTCCAGCCTGATTAACATCTATCTAACCCAGCAATCAGTATAATACCTGAGACTTGTTAGGTGCTTAACAGACACTAGGAAGAAAAAAATCAAAACGAGGAAGCTCAGCCGGAGAGGTCAAGTAGCTTGCCCAAGTTCCCCCAAAAGACATCTGAACACCTGGGACTACCATCTGATCTCCTTCTATGTCCTTTCTAATAGGGGAAGGCCTGGTGAACTTTGGCATGAGTGCAGGGGAGGGGAAGGAATAGAGTTTTTCAAGGCTTTGGGATAAGGCTCCTTGCTCTCAAAATCCTTATATTCTACCATTTCCACAATCTGTAATTTCATTGTCAGACTCCCCCTTACAGACCATAAGCTCCTTGTGGGCAGGCATCGCTTCTACCTGCTCTTTGACATATTTTCCCAAGAGTGTCGTGCAGTGCTCTGCACTCAGTAAGACAATAAATACCACTTACTGTGGGGGAGACCATCACTAAAATAAACAAGTAGGAGGAAGCAACAGAGTACAATGACCTCTAACTAGGTACTATAGGGGTGGGGAGGGAGGTGGACATTTAGTTACTTAGGGAATATAGATTCAAATGTATAGATAATGCAGCAGGGAGGCAAAATGGGGAGATATTAGTCCAGGAAGGCTTCCTGGAGGAGATGTACTCTGGAGGAGTAGGGCTTTGAAAACAGGGAAGGTAACGGTCAGCCACAGGTGAAGGTGGAGGGAGGTTCAGGCGGGAGAGATGTGAATGTCAACAATGTCTTCCAACCCAAAGGATGGTGCCACACACACACACACACACACACACTTCAACACATATCCCCAAATGGTGTTCTAAATGGTGTCTTAACAGAAAGAACCCATGTAGTATTGAAAGATAATGTTCACGTAGAGTTTAGATGGCTAAAAATCCAAGTGGTGTTATTTGGTGTCTGGGTTGAAATCATCCGTTTCTCTTTTCTAGCGAGGAAATAACTTCTATGTTGAATTATATTTTCTTCTGATTCACTGAACTCTGTTTTCCTACCTTAAATCATTTGTTCTGCTTCATTTAAAAGAGCTATATAGCAGTTTTTAGACCAGTTACATACAATGGGGAAAAGAGCTCGCATGATAAGGTGTTTCTCTTGGCTTGTTCTTATCTAGATGGAAATTCGACATTTTTTCCTCCTCGACCTGAATCTATTTTCTGTCACATTCCCCCCCTAATACTAGATTAGGAATGTGGTAAATTCTAGAACCTAGATTCTTGCTCTTAAAAACAAAGGACATAGAACTATCTCACTAAGTCACTTATAAAATCTGATTTGACATTGTCATCTCTCAAAGTCATTTCCTCCAGCAAATTAATCAAATTAATGAAAAATGACCTTACATTTATGAGATTTGACAACCTAGCCAGTTTATACAGTGCCAAATAGTCAACATTTTCCTGCCATTAATGCCAAGAAGCCATTAATCAGTTTTGTGTAGCCAAGTCAAGAGCTGATGGTGCTACCTTCTGTTCCTTCTTTTGTTTGCTTCTTCTAAGAGTCTTGGACTATTCAAGGGGGATTCACAGAATGCTGAAAGCCTCTATTAGTTACTGATGCCATTGATTAGGAGATTTATACATGTGGCTGCCCAGAGGCTGGAGTGCTAGGCTGTACATGAAGACTTAAAAATCAGAATTTCTCCAAGAGGTCTTCCCCAACTAAGGCCTCATTTCCTTCTGCATCACCCTTGCACTTGAATTTCCTCCCTTTATTCACGCCACGCTGGGCCCCACAGCACTTAGGTACAGATATGCAATTTATATATTTGTATTAACATCCGTCTCCCCTTCTAGTTTGCAAGTTCCTTGTGGGTAGGGAATGTGTATACCAACTCTGCTATATTATACTCCCTTCAGATGCTTACTAAAGCGCTCTGTGCATCTCAGTATTTCAAGCGCTTAGTACAGTGCTCTGCACATAGTAAGCGCTCAATAAATACTATTGAATGAATCACAGTAAGTGCTCAATAAATGATTGACTACTGAATATAATGAGGTATGTGAAGAAAGAGTGAATCAGGAATTACAGTGAGACCCCCTCCTTCCTGCATTTGGTTTATGGAGTCTCATATATACAACACCTGAGGATCTCGTGCAGCTGGGGGGAAGTGTGTTTGTGGAGAGAAAACAGCAGAAATACCTTCATGTCTGGTACCATGAGTATTATTATCAGTAAACTGTCGGCCTACCACCAGGAAGCCTCTCCTTACTCCAGGAGCCTCAACTGGCCAATTTATTTTAGGGTACGAACAGTCTGGGGTCCCCAAACTTCCCGTGACATTTTCCAGTGGAATAAATGGCAGTGCTTCACAATTCAACAAGATTAGCTTTGCTTTCACACTTGTGAGACGGACACACCAGCATGTAATTTTCTTGCAAAACTCAATTCAGTATCTCTGAGGAAATAGTTTCCTTGTCAGTCGCCGACACCTCCATCACCCCTCATGACTGCTCATTTGATTGGCGTTGATGGACGGTTCTGGACACCCCAGGTGTTCTCTCATTGGGGTGGAAGGAAGCAACAAAACACGTAGACTGGGGGGAGTGGATTGAGCCCAGGCCTGGGAGCAGAAGGACCTGGGTTCTAATCCTGGACTCTAATTGTTGGGGGGCAGCTGCTGCCCCTCCTGACCGATGGCCCTTTTTGAGAAGCAGCGAGGCTCAGTGCAAAGAGCCCGGGCTTGGGAGTCAGAGGTCATGGGTTCAAATCAAAGCTCTGCCACTTAATAATAATAATGTTGGTATTTGTTAAGCGCTTACTATGTGCTGAGCACTGTTCTAAGCGCTGGGGTAGATACGGGTAATCAGGTTGTCCCACCTGAGGCTCAGAGTCTTCATCCCCATTTTACCAATGAGGTAACTGAGGCCTAGAGAAGTGATTTGCCCACAGTCACCCAGCTGACGAGTGGCGGGGGAGCATTCGAACCCAAGACCTCTGACTCCCAAGCCCGGGCTCTTGCCACTGAGCCACGCTGCTGTTGCTGCTTGTCAGCTGTGTGACAAGTCATTGCACTTCTCTGGGCCTCAGTTACCTCGTCTGTAAAATGGGGATAAGCTGTGAGCCTCACTTGGGACCACCTGATGACCCTGTTTCTCCCCCAGCGCTTAGAACAGTGCTCTGCCCATAGTAAGCGCTTAAATACCAACATTATTATTAATCCCTGCTCTGCCACTTGCCAGCTGTGTGACCTTGGGCAAGCCACTACCCCGTTCTGGGCCTCAGTTCCCTCATCTGAAAAATAGGGACCATGAACCCCACTTGGGACCACCTGGTAACCTTGTACTGGCCCCTCCCCAGCGCTTAGGACAGTGCTTGGAAGAGGAGCAGCGTGGCTCGGTGGAAAGAGCCTGGGCTTGGGAGTCAGAGGTCATGGGTTCGAATCCCAGCTCGGCCACTTGTCAGCTGTGTGACTGTGGGCAAGTCACTTCACTGGGCCTCAGTTCCCTCATCTGCAAAATGGGGAGGAAGACTGGGAACCCCACGTGGGACAACCTGACTCCCCTATGTCTCCCCCAGCGCATACAGCAGTGCTCTGCACCTAGAGAAGCAGCGTGGCTCAGTGGAAAGAGCACGGGCTTTGGAGTCAGAGGTCATGGGTTCGAATCCCGGCTGGGTCACTTGTCAGCTGTGTGACTTTGGGCAAGTCACAACTTCTCGGTGCCTCAGTTCCCTCATCTGTAAAATGGGGATGCAGGCTGTGAGCCCCACGTGGGACAACCTGATCCCCCTGTATCTCCCCCAGCGCTTAGAACAGTGCTCTGTACATAGTAAGCGCTTAGCAAATACCAACATTATTAAAATGGGGATGCAGACTGTGAGCCCCACGTGGGACAACCTGATTCCCCTGTGTCTCCCCCAGCGCTTAAACAGTGCTCTGCACATAGTAAGCGCTTAACAAATACCAACATTATTAAAATGGGGATGCAGACTGTGAGCCCCACGTGGGACAACCTGATTCCCCTGTGTCTCCCCCAGCGCTTAGAACAGTGCTCTGCACATAGTAAGCGCTTAACAAATACCAACATTATCATTAACAAATACCAAGATTATTATTGGTAAGCGCTTAACAAACATCCTCTTGATCCTGATAACTAGTTCCTAGCACTCTGCACAACCCTTGGCGCCCTTCAGCACGGCGGGAAGGGGGGGTTGTGCAAGGTGGCTGGATGGGTTGAGGATACTTACCCTGCGCTAAACGCTAACGCTCCCGGCGCGCGGGCGGTGGACAAAGCGGCGGCGGAGGGCGCGAGGCGGCGGTGGGGCAGGGGCCGCCCTCCCCAAGCCCCGCCCCCGGGCCGGCTGCCGCCCTCCCATTGGCTGGCGGGCTGCCACTCAGCGCCCTCGGCCAATCAGGGGCGCCAGGCCGCTCCGGCGTGCTCCGCCGGGCGCCGCCATCTTGGATTCCCGGCCAGCTCGGGGGCTGGGCCGGAGGGGGGAAGGGGGCCGCCCAGCTCCACCCGCCGCCCCAGGGCGGGGGCCGAGGGACGGCTGGAAGCGGGGCGTCCGCCATGACGGGGAGGGTCCCGCCCGCCGCCTTCCCGCTTTCCGCCAGCTCCCCCGCCGGCTCGCCTCTAGGTGTGCGCATGCGCGCCCGGCCTCGTGCCCGCCCGCGCCACGTGCTGCGCGCGTGCGCACGCCCCCCGCCCTGCCGCCACGGGCTGCGCGCATGCGCGCGGCCTGGTTCCCCGCCCGCGCCGCCACGTGCTGCGCGTGCGCACTCACTCTCCTCCTCTCCACCACCCCCCCCCCCCCACCCAGCTGCTGGGGTCTGTCCAGCTGGGCCATCACCACTGCTTAGGTAGGTCACCCACCCTCAGCACACACACTTACACACACACTGTGTGCCTGGGGGACACCAAGCACTGGGGCCTGGTGGAAAGAGCCTGGTCCCCGGGAGTCAGAAGGGCCTGGGTTCTAATCCCACCTAATCCCACGTGGCTGCTGGGAGACCTTGGAGAAATCACTTCTCTGGCACCTGGAAAACGGGGGTTCAGGGAGTGAAGGACGGAGCGTGTGCCCCACCTGACTTTTGTCTAATGATGGCATTTGTAAAGCACTTAATATGTGTAAAGCACTGTTCTAAACGCTGGGGGGATACAAGGTAATCAGGTGGTCCCATGGGGGAGGGGAGGGGGCCTAGTCTTCATCCCCATTTTATAGATGAGGTCATTGAGGCCCAGAGAAGTGAAGTGACTTGCCCCCAGTCACATAGCTGACAAGTGGTGGAGGGGGGATTAGAACCCATGACCTCTGACTCCCAAGCTCGGGCTCTTTCCATTGAGCCACGCTGCTCCTATATATATATAATAATGTATCATAATAATTTAATACTATTTGAGCGCTATGTGCAGAGCATTGTACTAAGCGCTTGGAATGTACAATTCGGCAACAGATAGAGACCATCCCTGCCCATTGACGGGCTTACGGTCCAATCGGGGAAGACAGACGGACAAAAACAAGACAACTTAATCGCAATAAATAGAATCAAGGGGATGTATGCCTCATTAACCAAATAGGGTAATAAAAATATATACAAATGAGTACAGTGCTGAGGGGAAGGGAGAGGGGGAGGAGCAGAGGGAAAGAGGGGAAAGGGGGCTTAGCTGAGGGGAGGTAAAGGGGGGCAGAGAGGGACGAGAGGGAAAAGGGGAAGCTCAGTCTGGGAAGGCCTCTTGGAGGAGGTGAGCTCTCAAATAGGGCTTTGAAGAGGGAAAGAGAGTTTGGTGGAAGTGAGGAGGGAGGGTGTTCCGGGACAGCGGGAGGACGTGGGCCGGGGGGTCGACGGCAGGATAGGCATGAACGGGGAACAGTGAGGAGGTGAGCGGCAGAGGAGCGGATAATGTATTATTATCATCTCTATGTATAATAATAATGATGGTATTTAAGCCTTTACTATGTGCAAAAGTGTTCTAACCACTTTGCATCTGACCCAGCACTTACTACAGGGTCTGCCACATATTACGTGTTTAAATACTATTACCCACCTACCCCCCAAAAAAACACTGCCACCAAAAAAAAAAAGCCCTGAAATAAATTCTGCTGTGGGTACAAGATGATCAAAGTCCCTATCCCATGCGGGATTCGTAATCTAAGAGATGGGGAGAGCAGGATCTTACTTAATCATGCCGGGATAGACACAAGATAATCAGGTCAGGCGGTCCCTGGCCCAGGTAGGTTTTACAGGACGCAGATGCAGAGGTATTGCATGTCCATTTTAAAGACGAAGCCCAAGCAAAGAGTGACTTGCCCAGGGTCACCAAAAAGGCAAGTGATCTATCTGGGATAAGAACACAGGCCCTCTGAGCCTCTGTTCCAATTTTACAGATGAGAAAACTGAGGCACAGAGATTCTTGCCAAATCCAACAGCCTCTACTCCAACATAACCCACCTCGAGCTGTCCGCTGCCTTCCCCAGAGTCAGCTACCCCCTTCTCCTGGAAAACATTACCCAACCTCAGATTCTCCGACCCTGCCCTCTCCTGATTCTTCTCCTCTCTCTCCGACCATTCCGTCTCAGTCTCTTTGCCAGGCTCCTCTGCCTCTCACCCCCTAAATGTGAGAGTCCATCAGAGGCTCAGTTCTGGATCCCCTTAATCCTCCACCTACACCCTTGGAGAACTCACTTCCTCCCACTTCAACTACCATCTCTATGCAGATGATTCCCACATCTACCCCTCCAGTCCTGATCTCTGTTTTTGCAGTTTCACATTTCCTCCTGCCTCCAGGACATCTCTACTTGGATGTTGCGTCGACACCTTAAACTTGGCATTTTCGAAACAGAACTCCTCGTCTTCCCACCCGAACCCTGTTCTCCCGCTGACTTTCCCGTCACCGTAGATGGCACCGACATCCTCCCTCTCTCGCAAGCCCATAACTCAATGTCATCTTCAACTCATGTGTCTTATTCAACCCACATAGTTAATTCGTCACCAAATCCTGTCCATTCAACCTTCACAACGTGACTAAAATCCGGCCTTTGCTCTCCACCCAAACTACCACGTTAATCCGGATACTTACCCTATCCACCTTGATGACTGCATCAGCCTCCTTGTTGACCTCCCTGTCTCTCCTCTCTCCCCACTCCAGTCCATACTTCCCCCTGCTTCCCATATCATTTCTTCTACAAAAGTGTTCAGTCCATGTTTCCCCACTCCTCAATAACCTTCAGTGATTGCCCATCCACCTGTGCATCAGACAGAAACTCTTTGTCATCGGCTTTAAAGCACTGTCACCTCCCCCCCACTTCTCTTACCTTGGGCTTTCCTATGACAAGCCAGCCCTCACCATTCACTCCTCCAGTGCCAGCCAACTTTCTGTACCACAGTCTCGCCGATCTTGCCACCGACCTCTTGCCTACATTCTGCCTCTAGCTTAGAAGGCCCTCCCCTTTCGTATCCAACAATCACTCTCCCCACCTGCAACACCTTATTAAAACCACATCTCCAAAAGGGCTTCCCTAACTAAGCCCTCATTTCCTCTTTGCCCACACCTGCTGCATCTCTGCGCACAGTAAGTGCTCATTAAATACGATTGAATGAGTCTGGTGTGGACTTGGGTTTGCACCCTTTCTCCCCCTATCAGCTCCAAAACACTTCCATACATATCCGTAATTTATTTAATATCTGTCTCCCCTTCTAGACTGTATGCTCACTGTGATGGGAAATGTGTCTCCCCACTCTATTATATTGTATTCTCCTAAGCGCTTAGTAGAGAAGCAGTGTGGCTCACTGGAAAGAGCCCGGGCATGGGAGTCAGAGGTCATGGGTTCAAATTGCCACTCTGCCACTTGTCGGCTGTGTGACTGGGAAAGTCACTTCACTTCTCTGGGCCTCAGTTACCTCATCTGTAAAATGGGGATTAAGAATGTGAGCCTCACGTGGGGCGATCTGATTACCCTGTATCTACCCCAACGTTTAGAACAGTGCTCTGCACATAGTAAGCCCTTAAAAAATACCAACATTATTATTATTACAGTGCTCTGCACGGAGTAAGCCCTCAATAAATACAATTGAGTGATTCCATGATTTGCCCTACGCCAGTGGCAGAGCTCAAGTTGAACACATTCTTTCCACTGGGCTATGCGGCCCTCTCCCCTTAACCTGGTTCCGACCTCTGATCTTTCATCCCCCACAATGTTAATTTAGTTCTCAAGGTCAACAGAGCAGTGCCTTCATCGGTAGCCTATCTGAATACTGTCCACTCAAAGTATTCAGCCGGTTTGTTTAATGTCTTCCCCAGAAATGAAATGGAGTTTAAATTTGGAATTCTTTAGCATCGTACTGCCTGCCGCAGAGAAATATTATTGTATTTCTACGTCTCACAGACCCAATTTCCCTCAACTGCAACCTTGAGGACAGGGTGGCCTAGTAGAAAGGATATGCGTGACAGGAGATCAGATCCCACTCTGTCTGACAATTTTAGTTAGTCTGACAACTCCCTTCTACAGACCTTGCAAGTTTTATTCCTTTGGTAGTAAGAGCATTAAGCCCTGACTGAGTGCACAGCACTGCACCAGGTGAAAATCTAGAGATAGGAATTAGACATGGTTCCTGTAGAGTCACAGTATTTTGCTATTTGACGATAATCAAATTAGCAGAATGTGTCTCCTAATTCTGTTGGAGTGTGCTCCCCCAAGTGCTTAGTACAGTGCGCTGAACACAGTAAGTGCTCAAGAAATGACTGATTGATCAAAATGTCCCAAGGGAAGTTGGAAATGTAACCTCTCACCATGTAAAGAAAGGGTCTTTGGAGAGCAGCGAGGCTCAGTGGAAAGAGCCTGGGCTTCGGAGTCAGAGGTCATGGGTTCGACTCCCAGCTCTGCCACTTGTCAGCTGTGTGACTGTGGGCAAGTCACCTAACTTCTCTGTGCCTCAGTTACCTCATCTGTAAAATGGGGATTAACTGTGAGCCTCACATCGCTCCCTCCTCACCTCCGCCAAACTGATTCTCTTTCCCTCTTCAAAACCTTACTTAAAAATCACCTCCTCCAAGAGGCCTTCCCAGACTGAGCTCCTCTTCCCCCTCTACTCCCTCTGCCATCCCCCCTTTACCTCTCCGCAGCTAAAGCCTCATTTTCCCCTTTTCCCTCTGCTCCTCCACCTCTCCCTTCCCATCCCCACAGCACCGTACTCGTCCGCTCAACTGTATATATTTTCATTACCCTATTTATTTTGTTAATGAATTGTACATCGCCTCGATTCTATTTAGTTGCCATCGGTTTTTACGAGATGTTCTTCCCCTTGACGCTGTTTAGTGCCATTGTTCTTGTCTGTCCGTCTCCCCCGATTAGACTGTAAGCCCGTCAAACGGCAGGGACTGTCTCTATCTGTTGCCGACTTGTTCATCCCAAGCGCTTAGTACAGTGCTCTGCACATAGTAAGCGCTCAATAAATACTATTGAATGAATGAATGAATGAATGACCTGATTACCCTGAATCTCCCCCAGCGCTTAGAACAGTGCTCTGCACATAGCGCTTAATACCAACATTATTACTTTCCATTTAAACCTTTGCTGCTTTTTATTGCAAATGGTTTGACGACAGAATAGGCTGTTATCGGATTCCTTTGGCGTTTCTTAGGCAAAAGAACACCACACATTTAGCTGTCTCTTGGGAAGCTGTAAGGATTGCATGGTGCATTACTATTTAAAAGCTCTTGATTCTTATTTAATATTAGGGTTGTACAGAGACGCTTAGCCTTAACCTGTTCATTTTAATTACTTCCGAATATTAGTACAGATCAGTATTGGGCAGTATCTACACGAGCTTAGAGAATCTGATTTCCTCTTCAAGGTTTAGGACTGCAATTTGGAAGTCTGTCAAATGTGCCTCAAACCCTTTTGAAATGGAGGGCGAGGTGAGAAGGGTTGGTGAGTCAGTAGTCATTTTAACTGTCCGGACGGTGTCGTGAGCAGAGCTGCCAGGCGGTATTGATTTTCCTATTTGGTCGAGGAGGTGAAAGGGAAACCCCGAAATCCAGGACTGGGCGTGGGATGGGGCCATAAGCTGCCCATCAGATGGTGCAAGGAACAAAAAGAAAATGGGCCAAACTCACCGTGGAGACCTTCTCGCTCTGGATCCTGGGGATCGGCATCAGGCCCCGGGCCTTCTCAAGGGATAGGAGTGAGGAGGAGCCCCGTCAGTGCCTGATGACTCCGGGGTAACAGAATCTGCCTCAAAAGGGCCCCAGCTGGTCTGAGTATCAGAGCTCAGCCACCTGGCCAGATCTGACATTTGCCAGCAGTGACTGGGAATTCTGGGCCTCGCCTCCCTCCATCTGGGTGAAAAATTCATGCCAACTGACCACCTTGAAGTGGGATCTCTGAGTAATGGAATTCATATACTCGAGCCACTCTGAAATTCCCAGATGAAATGCGTGAATTTGCAGTATCCATCATTAATGCGTGAGCACATTCTGCGAGCGGTGCCTTGCCAGGGTTACAAATTAAAATCCAGAGATGTGAAGTGTCTGGGTTATTTTTGAATCTTTATGGAAATAGGAAATATTTGAAAGTCCATATCCTTCAGGTGAGGAGATTCCCCCAAACAAGAGTCTAGAAATCCGAGCGTTCGGTATATGTACCCACTCTGTTATACTGTCCTTTCTCAAGCCCTAGTACTGTACTCAGCACACGGTGCTCAGGAAATACCATTTATTGACTGATTGACATGTTTTTGTAGGGCTTTTAGAGGAAATGTTTCCAAGTGGTTAAAGTGAATTAGAGATAACGGTTATCTCTAATTCTCTGATATAAAACATCCCTAATAGGAGCCAGAGGACCTGGGTTCTAATGCTGGTTCCGTCTCTTTCATCCAGTCGTATTTACTGAGCGCTCACTGTGTGCAGAGCACTGTACGAAGTCCTTGGGCGAGTTCAATACAACAATGAACAGACACATTCCTTGGCCAAACAAGCTGATCTTGGGCAAGTCACTTAATTTCTCTGTGCCTTAATTATCTCATCTGTAAAATGGAGATTAAGATTGTGAGTCTCACGAGGGACATGGACTGTGTCCAACCTGATTATCTTGGGCAGTGCTTAGTACAGTGCCTGGAACAAAGTAGGCCCTTAACAAATACTTTCAAAAAACACTATGGCATTTACTAAGAACTTACTGCCTACCAGTAAACTGTAGTTACAAGAGAATCCGATCAGACCCAATCCCTATCCCACATCTGACTCAGAATCAAAGAAAAGACAACTGCATATATATTGGGAAGCGGTACGACCTAGTGGAAAAAGCACGCGCCTGGGAGTCAGAGGAAGTGGTTTCCAATGCTGCCTCTGCCACGTACTTGCTGTGTGACCCTGGGGAAATCACTTCACTTCTCTGGGCCCTCAGTTCCCTCATCTGCAAAATGGGGATTCATTACCTCGTCTCCTTCCTACTTAGACTGTGAGCCCCATGTGGGACCTGATTATCTCGTATCTACCCGGGGACTTAATAGAGTGGTTGGCACGTAGCAAGTGCTTAACAAATACCACGATTATTGTTATTATTAATACTAATAATAATGCTTAAAGAAACTAATTAAACTAACAAAGAAAAGCTGGCAATTGTGATTTGTAGTTTGTTTCGACCACGTTCTCCTACCAGTTCTGCAGTTCTGGTTTTGTGTACCTATCAGCATTATTCAGCCCCAACTTTAATGAACTGTGGATGGGATTTGGAATAAGCAGTTCACAGTACACACTGAACGTGACTAGACTCTGGGAACAAATATTTATGAATAGGGCCTTGCACTTAACAGATTCAACCCTTACAGTGAATTTCAGGTGGAGGGGTTGAGAGAGTTAAGGGGTGGTGTGGGTGTTGGCTTTTTTTTAATGGTATCTGTTAAGTGCCGGGGTAGATACGAGCCAATCAGGTTGGACACAGTTCCTAGATATCCGTATACCCAGACCTTCCCTCGGCTGCGGCCTGGCCCTGAGTTTTGAGTAGGACACGGTTAGGGAACCATTTCTGACCTTGTACATCTTTCAGGATAGACTGCAATTTTTTAAATGGTATTTGTTAAGCGCATATTATGGATCAACTGCTGTTTTAAGTGCTGGGGCAGACACTAGTGGATTAGGTTGGGCACGGTCCCTGGTCCGCATGGGCTCACAGTCTAAGTGGGAGGGACAACAGGAGAACTGAGGCCAAGAGAAGTGAAGTGGCTCGTCCGAGGTCAGACGGCAAGCAACCGGCAGAGCCGGGATGAGAACCCAGGCCCTCTGGCTCCCAGGCCTGTGCTCTTCCCACTGGGCCCCACTGTGATTGTGGTGTTAAAAAGCAGTGCTCTGCACATAGTAAGCGCTAGTAAATACTACTGAATGAATGAAGTGATAGCAGGCCTGAATTCAGCCGAATCCAGGCACGAGAACTGCAGTAAAAGGAGTTAGAACGTAACATCCATCGATCAGATGTCTTTATTGTTTACCATGTACAGGGGCACTGTGCTAAGCGCTTGGGGACAGTACAGCACAACACAGTTGGTAGACATGTTCCTTGCCCACAACAAACTTACAGAAGCAGCGGGACTTAGTGCAAAGAGCCCGTGCTTGGGAGTCAGAGGTCGTGGCTTCTAAATCCCTGTGTGACAATGACAGTGACAATCTCTGCCACTTGTCAGCTGGGTGATTTTGGGCAAGTCACTTCACCACTCTGGGCCTCAGTTACCTCATCTGGAAAATGGGGATTAAGACTTGTGAGCCCTACGTGGGACAACCTGATTACCTGGTATCTACCCCTGCGCTTAGAACAATGCTTGGCACCTAGTAAGTACTTAACAAATGTCATTATTATTATTATTACAGTCTAGAGTGGGAGATGGACATTCACATAAAGAATTAATCTGCAATAATTTATAGATGTGTACATGAATGCTTTGGGGCTGAGGGTGGGGCGAATGCCAAATCCCAAAGGTCACTGATCCAAGTGCAGAGACGTTGCACAAGGAACATAGGAATATTTTACTCTCTGTAATTTGTTCATTTATATTAATGGCCATCTCCCCTTCTAGACTGTAAGCTTGTTGTGGGCAGGGAATGTGTCTGGTCATTGTTAAATTGTACTCTCCGAAGCGCTTAATACAGTGCTTTGCACACAGAAAGCACTCCATAAATACGATTGACTGACTCATAGTTCACTTTGTTACCCGTGCCCCAACTTCAGTGATCATTTTTCTCCCTTTTACATGACATGACATTAATCACAAGAGAATTCACAGCTATTCCTGTTCTCTGGCTTTGAGTGGGTTAAAGCCCAAATTCTTTATGAATCCCGGGACTATACAGGAGATTTTAAAAAATAATACAACATCCACAAACAGCACGCTAGTTCATTAAGGGAGTTGGAAGCTAAAGGGCAATTGGAGGGGACTGGGGATTGATCGACTGAGTCTGATGGCAAAGGAAAGAACAGCTGTCTGTAAACAAAAAAGAAACAGGACGTGAGTGTCCCTGAAAACAGTGTGCAGTTTTTTCAGGTGTGGAAAAGAGCACATGAGCGAGTGCTCAATATATATGACCGATAGACCGATTAACGGGATGGGCACAAGAGCTGACAGAGGTTCAGTGAACTAAAACCTCAAATGGTATGACAGACCTGGCAGACAGAATCCCAAGATGGGCCAGCCTTTGCTTAGGGCTCTCACAAATGGGCTAACCCCCAAAGACCACGCTCTGAGAAGATCACGACGCCAAGGAAAGGGAAACAAAGTCAGTGACAGCCTCTCGGGGAACAGCCGCCACGGAGCAGCGAGGGACGATCCCCACGCACACGCTACAGTCCTGTAGACTCTAAGCTCCTTGTGGGCCGGGAACTCATCTACCAACTCCATTATACCGTACTCGTTCAGTTGTATTTACTGAGTGCTGACTGTGTGCAGAGCACTGTACAAAGCACTTGGGAGAGTACAGACAACAATAAGCAGACATGTTTCCTGCCCACAACGAGCTACTCTCCAGAGGGCTTAGTACAGTGATGTGCACTCAGTTGATACCACCGATTGACTGATTGGTGATAGAGAAGGGATCGTTGGTGAATCATCGATCTTTCTAGTCTTACACACAACCCCCACACACTCACCAACTACAAGTAAACTGCCGGTAAGATCATCTCAGAACCCCGTGGACAAATACACGCACGCCTCGGTTTCTAACTCATCACGACCAACGTGTCGACTCACAGATACATTTTTTTCCCCCATCTGCCCTACCATCAGGCGGTAGGCAAGCAGTAAAATAAAACAAACCTCTACTGCTCTCCCGGCCCGAACCGCTCCTTATTCTGGGCATACCCGTCAGTGACTTTAGTGATGTACATTTATGCATGTGCACGCGTCTACCTCCCCAAAGGACCTAGTGTTCCTCCCGATTCAGAAACTGTGGTGAAGCTAGAGAGAGGAAGACTCTTGGTCCAGAGAGGGCTCCCAGGAATCATTCTCTTGTGCCGCTGTTTGTTCCGAGTGGCTCTAGCTGTCCGGAGAATACTAACAATACAAATTGTGGTATTTATTGAGCGCTTGCTATGTGCTAGGCACCGTACTAAGAGCCGGGTGGGGATACCAGCAAATCGGGACGGACCCAGTCCCTGACCAACATCGGGCTCACAGTCTTAATCCCCATTTTCCAGATGAGGTGACTGAGGCGCAGAGAAGTGTAGGGCCTTTTCCCAGGTCATGCAGCCAACAAGTGGCGGAGCTGGCAATTAGAACCTACGGCCTTCTGACTCCCAGGCATGTGGTCTCTCTACTAGGCCACGCTGCCTCTCTACCCTCTGACTAAATATGGCAAATTTCCTATCATCTCTCTCTTGAAACTCTTCCACATTGGGGGGAATCTCTCAATCCTCCCCTTCTAATACGCATCCCTCTGCGCTCGACAGTTCGGTCCTCCCTTCTCCGAGACAGCCCCTGGGAATGCATAGGCTCTCGCTACATTTCATTATGTGAGTCAGGCTGGAATTAAACCGTAGTTGTGATCACAAAGAATTAGCTACCAGACAGCAAACTACTGGCATGGAGGCACGCTCACCAGGGCTTAAGACGCTGCAGCTCGAAGATGGATGACCAAAGAATGTTTAAGTGGCTGCCGTTTGGAACACTGGCTAGGACCATTACTCGACTTATTCAGTTGACCTGAAGGAAGCGAAGAATATAACGAGGCAAGAATGAAGAAATCAGGGATGCGGTCCATCTAAAGAACGAGAGGCAGCGTGGCCTAGAGAGGCAGTGTGGTCTGATGGAAGAACGTGGACCAGGGAGTCAAGAGGTCCTGGGTTCTAATCCTGACCCTACCAGCTGTCTGTTGTTTTGACCTTGGGCAAGTCACTTAACTTCTCTGTGACTCAGTTCCCTCAGCTGTAAAACGAGGATTAAGATTGTGGGCCCCATGTGGGACAGGGACAGTGTTCAACCTGATTACCTTGTATTTACCCCAGTGCTTAGAACAGTGCTTGGCACACCATAAGCACTTAACAGACGCAATAAAAGAAAACGCAAAATGACAAACCATCCCCTTGGAATAGTTTTGTTGCTTGTGTCCTTTATTCATCTCAACAGTAACCGCTAAATCGGGATGGCTGATGTGTTGGAGTGGCCTGAAGAATAAATGGAATTGGAATTTAAAGTTATACTTGGAGTTAAATTAGCCATTATGTGTTCTGTTGCTTTGTTTTGGCAGGTCTGCAACTCAATGTTTTGACATTCCGAAGCTATGGCATGGAGAAGGGCAGTAAAATTAGGCTGTGAAGATGAGATTTCATTGCCATAAACATCTAAATAGGAAAAGAAAGGAATATCGAGAACAGATGTGACAACATTTTCTAAGCCTGTTCATCTTTTTTTTTTCTTTTTTCCATTTCATTTGTGGGAAGATCAGATTTTCTCGCCCTCCTGTCATTACTGCCTGGGGTTCAACAGTAAAATAAAGTCAGTTCTCGTTGCTCGTAGGTAGTAACGGCATCATCGGGAAAAAAAAATACACATTTTTTCATTAGCCTAAGGCATGTGGCTTTGCATTCTGACTGGACGTGTGTCAGTGAGATCAAATATGAATGGCGTAGACTTTGATGGATTCTCAAAGAATAAAAAATTGGTATTTTTCATTTTTTTCAAGCAGGGGAGAGAACCGTGGGAGGTAATGTGAAGCTGCACATTCAGATTTTATGTATGCATTGTTTGGGAAATCCTTGGGTGGGGCAGAGGAGAGTACAGAGGACAGGATAAGAGCAGGGGGAAGTTTCATATGCCACTTCTATTTGGATTATTGTTGTCATTATTATCAATATTAAACTTTTGAGCACTTACTCTGTGTCAAGCTATTTGCTACTGATTTATTCATTTACTTGCCTAGGTATTTTTTTTTTTGCCATTTATTTATACTCTGATTCTTTTACCTATTGTTCATCTGGTAATTTGTACTCTTCTCCCTCAGAAAATTGTGTTTCCTCATAGTCCAGAGACATATCTTTTACTCAGTTATATGTCTTTCAAGTGCACGCCATTGGCCCTCAGTTGATGCTTTTGATTAAGTTCCTTGGGGTCAAGGATTGGATCTACCAACCCTATCGTACTCTCCCAAATATTTAGTACAGGGTCTTGCCCCCCGTAAGTGCTCAATAAATAGCACTGATTGATGATTTCATGCTATCAGCAGACCACAACGTCAGAGTTGTTTAAAATTAAGACACATTAGTACTGAGATTGAGACTGGGAGAGCTACAGGTTGATTAGGTGGGACACAGTCCCTGTCCTGCATGGGGCTCACAGTCCAAGTTTTATATGAACTGTCCGACAGGATGGCTTAAAGCGTGAATGGAATTACTGAAAAGTTTTCTTTGCCACTGGGTGTTTCCAATTTTAGTCTGTTTTAATAACTAACTGACAAAAAGTGAGTTTAACTTATGCTCAAGTTTCTGGCAATTATTTCCCTCCCCCATTCCATCTGCCTGTTCTCAGATGCTTTCCCACATCATACCCACATTCAGCATTCACTTTCAATTTAGATAAATACAGCTCAGAATGCCGCTCACCAGAGTCTAAAATATCCACCCCCATCCCATCTGGCCCTCAGAACTCCACTGATGCCCATCCTCAACCGTCTGAAGAAACGCCTCTCCAGGGTTCGACCGACTGCCCGTTGATTCTAGATTTCCCACTCTGGACGCTCCAAGGATCAGGCTTAGACAGTCAAATTAAGGTGGCAGTTAATGCCGACTAGTACTAACCTTCATCTCTTTAGGTCTGACCGACTAGAGGATTCTTGACGATGTTCTTAGTCCGTTGAGTCACGTTTCCTTGAGGATCAAAGTTTTCTTCCCGACAGCAGCTTTCACATTCCTCGTTCAGCCAGTGGTCATGCCTGCGGAACATAAGTCGAGCAAGATTCGAACTGGTAAACAGCCCTGCTTTAATTCGATTTGATAGTGATGGGGAAGGGCATATTGAAGGCCCTCTGAATCTGATGGACCCTGTCATATGATTTTGGCTTAATCTTAAGATCTGGATGCATTTTTTAGGGCTGTCGTACATTTTAGGAATTGCTAGATTTCAGGCTCGCTGATGAGGTTAAATTATTTTGGGCCAAGTCGATAAACCCTGAATAAGGGCGTGGATTTTATTCTTGCATCAATCAATCAATCACTAGTATTTACTGAGCGCTTACTGTGTGTAGACCAGTGTACTACGTGCTTTAGAGTACAATACAGCACCCCTACCCTCAAGGAGTTTATAATCTAGAATGAGGGACAGATATGAAAATACATTATAGGTAGGGGAAGTGGCATTGTGTGTTGTGAGAATCCAAGGGCCGAAGAGGCCGAACTCCCGGGTTCTACTCTCTCCCGGCTCCATTCTCAACTTGTTTCTGTGGCCGGGATCATTTTTCTAAAACCTCGTTCTGAACACAACTCCTTAACTCCTTAAAAAAACTCCAGTGCTTTCTCATTCCACTTCACAACAGGTAGACACTCCAGACCCTGTCGTTCGATCAGTGATATTTAATGAGTACTTACTGGGTGCAGAGCCCCATACTTAGCATTTGGGAGAGTATAATAAGAGTTGGTAGACACAATCCCTGCAGTCAAGGAGCTCCACCTGCTTGACTGCTCTACTTATCCTCATTCCTTTCTCATTTCAAGCCAATTCACATGCACCACTCTTCTCAAGCCAACCTACTCACTAAGCCTCATTTCTCCCTCTTTTGCTGCCACTCTCTTGTTCGCTCCTTGGAACTCCCTTCACGTCCAGCAAACCACTGCCCTCCCCAACTTCCAAGACCTTCCGAAAACACATTTCCTCTTACAAGTCTTCCCTCGTTAATGGCTCGTCTCCCCACCACATTTTCCCCATCCTACAGCCACTTCAGCACTTCCAATCTCACCTAAGCACTTCTATGTAACATGGCCTAGAGGATACAGCATGGGCCTGGGAGTCAGAAGGACCTGGGTTCTAATCTCGGCTCTGCCACTTGTCTGGTGGCTGACCTTGGACTTTGCTTTGCTTCTCCGGGTCTCAGTTACCTCATCTGTAAACTGGAGCTGAAGACTCTGAGCCCCATGTGGTGCAGGGACTGTATCCAACCTGATTTGTATCTACCACAGCGCTTAGTACAGTGTCTGGCACATAGTAAGTGGTTAAGAAATACCAACTTCACTACATGAGTGTACATATCTTTATACCTTTATTGCTTCCTGGACTCAATGCTTACCTAGGCTCTTGCTTAGCTTTCCCCATCCTTCAGTTGTATTTACTGAGCGCTTACTGCAGGCAAAGCACTGTACTAAGCACTTGGGGGACTACAAGACAACAACAAACAGATACATCGCTGCCCACCACGAGCTTTTGAGGGGGTTGTCCAGTACTTCGTGGCCAGCATCCACTATGTGTCCATTCTGCTTCCTCGACTGAATGTAGCCACCCTAAAAAACTGCTGGGTGCTTTCAGAGGACAGGGCTCTTGTCTACTTATTCTCTTATACTCTCCCAACCACTCAGTGCAATGATCAGTATACAGCCATTTCCCACCCCCTTTCCCACATCCTCCCCCGAGCCTGGAACTCCCTCTCCCTTCCTATACACCAGACCCCTCCCCACCTTCAAAGTATTCTTACGGTCACATCTCCTCCAAGAGGCCTTCCCCGATGAAGCCCTCTTTTCCCTGGCTCCGTCTCCCTTCGGCGGCGTCTGTGGACTTGGATCTGTGACCTTTGGGCATTTGATATTCACCCCACCCTCAGCCCCACAGGACTTACGTACACATCTTTAAATTACATAGTATAAATTATTTATCTATATTAATGTCTGTCTCCCCCAGTAGACTGTAAGCTCACTGAGGGCAGGGAATAATAAGTCTGCTAATTCTGTTACATTGTACTCTCCCAAGCACTTAGTAGAGTGCTCTTCGCACAGTGTGCTCAATAAAGGCGACTGATTCGTGGCTATATTTACACATACTCAAAATATGAAATATTATTCCATTCCATGTTCGTTCAAATAGCCACCCTTAATGCCCAGTAAATTCATATATCGTTCTGTGTAAAAAGGAAATATCCTCTCTGCTTTCTCTGACTGGGATGTAAATAACCTGCAGGATGGTGAAGGAGAAAGGGTTTTCATAATGATGCAGGGCCTTTCCTGAAACCCGATCCTCCTTCCCTTTGACTGTGTAATCTAGGATCTGAGCTGAGGATCTGTGTGCCGGCCATGATCGAAACAATCCGTCCTACGAGCCTTTCATGCAGTGCCTACAGCTTTTCAGGAGCTGCAGTTTATCTCGACAAGTTCATCTGCTTGAACAAGCTTCTAATATTCAGCTTCCTTATCTTGGGTGTTTCTTCTGCCCTGCTACGCCAAAGTCCAAATCTGAATGTGACATTTCCAGATGGTGGGGTGTGGACCTGGAATTTTGTCCTTTTCTCCCCCGCTCCCACCCCGTCCTTGTGAGGAAAGCTGCTAGCCTGCAATCACCTAAAGGGCAAGGGTTACATCTTCTAACTCTACTGCAGTCTCCCAAGTGTATTATAATGATAATAATAATAATAATAATTCTGGTACTTGTTAAGTGCCTACTGTATGCCAAACCATGTACAAAGGGCTGGGGGAGATACATGATAATCACGTCGCACATGGGGCTCACTGTCTAAGTGGGAGGGAGATCAGGTATTGAATCCCCATTTTGCAGGTGAGGGAACTGAGTCACAGAGAAGTTAAGTGACTTGTCCAGGTCACATGGCAGACAAGCGATCTATGCAGGACTAAAATAGTATTGATCGACTTGCTTCACTGTGGGGGCGAGGGAAGTCAAATGAGATCAAATTAAACTACCTACTTTTGCTTCACGCTCTGGGTGAAGTGATCTTTCTAGATTGTCCAAGGATTTCAGTATCCTCGGTATTTTTGTCTCAAATTCACATTAAAAGGTGCCGTAAGCAGATATGAAAAGCACATCATTTCTCCATGGTCGGAGCATGTCTCTATTTGCCCTTCAGTGTGTGACAGACAAGACTGATTTCAAACTATGTGTAAAATAGATCCGAACTGTCAGGTGAAATTGTTATATTAGTGCAGTGAGGATGGCGGTGGGGCTGATGTGAAAGCCGTGCACGTGTTCCTAATCCCCGGCAACACCACTTGTCTGCTGTGTAACCGTGGGCAAGTCCCTTCACTTCTCTGTGCCTCGGTTCACTCGTCTGTAAATTGGGGATTAAGACTGGCAACCCCGTGCCCCACATCACTCGTGTATATATGTACATATCTATAATTCTTTTATTCATTACTGAATTATAGAATTAAATAATTTTATTTATTTATATTAGTGCCTGTTTACTTGTTTTGATGTGTATATACAGCTATAATTCTACTTATTTATACTGATGCTATTGGTGCCTGCTTATTTGTTTCCATGTCTCTCTCCCCACTTCTAGACTGTGAGCCCGTTGTGGGCAGGAACTGTCTCTCTCTGTTGCTGAATTGTACTTTCCAAGTGCTTAGTACAGTGCTCTGCCCACAGTAAGCGCTCAATAAATACGAATGAATGAATGAATGAATGAATGTGGGTCAGGGACTGTGTCCAACCTGATTACCTTGTATCTACCCCAGTGCTTAATTCAGTGCCTGGCACACAGTAAGTGCTTAACAAATACCACAGTTATTATTATTATTATTGCATGTTCCCTGTCCACAAGGAGCTTAGAGTCTAGAGGACTCCACACCCGAAGCTTCCCTTGCCTAGAGGGGGAAGCAGCGGGAGGACCCACGTACCTTAGAACCACCTCCAGAGCAGGAGTTTGGGAACCGGCACCACCACGGAGGTTTTCTTCTGGCAGAGTCCTAGGTGTGCAACAAAAAGAAGAGACAGTTACCAGCAGCGGGCAGGGTGGCCACAAACGGAGCCTTTTCCTCAGTCCAAAATCCCTTTGATAACTACACCGGGAACTCGCTTACTCGGCTTATAGTGGAGCAGGGAAGAGAGACTCTTTCCACAATGTCCTAATGGCCTCTGGGAAAGCAATCAATCAATGGTATTTATTGAACGCTTAATGTGTGCAGAGTGCTCTACTAAGCATTTAGGGTAGTACGACACAACAGAGTTGGTAATAATAATAATAATGACGGCATTTATTAAGTGCCTGCTCTGCGTCAAGCACTCTTCTAAGCGCTGGGGTACACACGACGTAATCAGGTTGGACAAAGTCCATGTCCCACGTGGGGCTCACAGTCTTAATCCCCATTTTACAGATGAGGTGACTGAGGCCCAGGGAAGTGAAATGACTTGCCCAAGTTCACCCAGCAGACGAGTGCCAGAGCTGGGATTAGAACCCAGATCCTTCTGACTCCCAAGCCCAGGCTCTATCCACTAGGCCACAGTCCTTCTCGTTGGTAGACACGTTGCTCACAGCACTCCATTGTTTCTCCTCTGACCATTTTCTGGTAGTTAACATTTACAAAGACATGATGAGAAAGTTCCACCTCAGCTCCAGTTCAATCAGAGAAAAAGTTGTGAAGACTATCTTCTTCAGAAATGGTCAAGTAAATGAATGTCAACTCATTAATGAATAAAATAATAGAACAAAATTTAAGAGTCCAAATCTTTATTAAGCTGGACAGTTTGATTAGCATTTTTAATTAGAAAAGCAGTTCCTCTGTCTCACAATAATTAAAGCATTAATCCAAATTGGCTTGGATACAAATACACGGAGAATTGGCTGAAAGAAGGTAAACAAAGAAACCGCTTATCCATTTGAGGAGGTGTCGAGTAGACTGGCAGAGAAAAATTCCCGATATAGAAGGTGCAATTTTGTGAGTAATAATGGAGTGCCAATACGTGCAGGTAACAAAAAATTGGACACGGGCACAGGGTTAGTTAATCCGAATGGGTTCGTAAATGGAAATAATAAGTTCAACAAGATTAGAAATAATGAGATGACGTTCAGCCTCACACCTAAAGGGGGGAAATATTCTGATGCACATATCTCTGAGACAAAGGAATCTGCCAAATGAGAAATAGGAAGGACACCTCACTCCCATCCAACCCCTTCCTACCCCTCAGGCCGTCCCCTCCCTCCATACGCCCTCGCCTTTCCCAGCATGAACCAAATGCAGCCCGCAGAGTCCCCACTCCATCAGGGGGCCATCGTCCTTAACCACAACTACACTTGCGGCCCTGACCTCGTTCCCCTTCTGCATCTCTACCTGGAATTCCCACCGATACCTCAAACTAAACACGTCTGAACAAAACCACTCATCTTCCCACTTGGACCGTGCCCTCCCCTTCTTTCCCATCACTGTAGACGACACCACGGTTCCACGACCGGGTGGTACGTTTTCACACCCCCGTCGCTGAGGCCTGCAACGCTGATCCAAGCACTTCTTACATCCCGCCTCGACTGCTGCATCAGCCCTCTTGCTCACCTCCCTTCCTCCTGTCTTTTCCCACTCCGGTCTTTACTTGACTCTGCTGCCCAGATCATTTTTCTGAAAAGCCATTCAGCCCAGGTCTCCCCCCTTTTCAACAACCTCCACTGGCTGCCCATCCATCTCGGATCCTTCCCCTTTAAGCACTTGTTACTGACCCCACCCTCCGCCCCGCATCCCTTATGTACATTTTCATAATGATTTTACTTGTTTCAGTGTCCCTCTTGCTTCTGTGAGCTCTTTCTTTGTGGGAGGCGAACATGTCTACCCCCTTAATTGCACTGTACTCTCCCAAGGACTCGGGGCAGTGTTCTGCTCACAGTAAGCGCTGAGTAAATACCACTGAGTCACTGAATGATTTTAAATCAGTGGGAGGGAAACGTGAACCAGTGACTCGAGTTTCTATGACTGGAATCCCCTTGGAGACTTTCTTCCAGGGACAAATGATGATGGAGTCTAACATGAGAAAATGATGGATGATCTTTGGTCTAGTTCCAAGGAGTCGAGGAGCTCTCTCCTGCTTAGAGACATTGATTTCAGTGATGCTGCTGTGCCCACGGCCCCTTATACCGTCTCGTTCCTGCCTGTCATTTTCCCCCTGGGCTAGTAGATCGATCGATCGATCTATCAATGGTATTTACTCAGTGCTTACGATGTACAGAGCATCGTACCAATCACTCGGGAGAGTACAACAGAAATGTAGAAAGTGAGTAGGATAACGAGGCACGCAGTCCCTTTTGAAGTTGGTGCAACAATTTAGGGGGGACAAAACTCATTTCTGGCCATAACGGCTAACGTAATGCCAATCCGGTACCACAGCGTTATGGGCCGGGAGACCGGTTTCCAGGGTAGCAGCCTCGATCGCTGCTGTGACACTCCCCGACCTGTGTCGCCAGCTGTTTTCAGGATTCTGCCCACTTCATGTAATGTCCTGGGCGGCTTTTCAGGCAGAAACCTTCAGTAGTGATGGCATCACCTCTTCAGGTATTCCGTAACTTCTGAAGGTTTAAGCCCCTCCCCACGGCAGTGAGGTGTACCTCAGACTCCAGGAGGTGGGGATGAAAAAGTCAAAAAAGAACTGGTTTTCAGGGACTCCGGGTGGAGCAGTTCAAAGAGAGATCCCTTTTCTTCGCCTTTGCCCTAGTGAGAGGCCATTCTTTCCTGCCAGTGTCTGGTTAACCACGAAAATCTTCAAGACGACAGGACCTGCCCATTCTTCTTTCATGGGGGTGGTGAAAGCAAGGGGTGGGGGTTGGCATGAAGCTAATTAGCTCTTATCAATGAAGCACAGCACCAATTACTGGTTTCTACTACCTGTCCTCTGCCTGCTGAGAATTGATCTACGGATTTTATATCTATCACAAATCTTTTTCTTTCCGAGTTAATGGCCTGCCTCATAATCCCCAGCTTGATGAAAACCATTCAACCGGTTCTCTCTGAGTATTTCCCCTTAATTTTGGAGATGAGGTGATGAAGACTAAACTTTCTTTAAGGGGAGGTGGAGTGATTCATTTCCATTAAAGCTCACGTTCCGTCCTGATTCTGAATCGCTATCCTTCATCGTAATGGGGCTTTAGCAGTCGGGTAACTCTTGGAACTAGAAGAGACCTAGAGTGATCATCTATCTTCACTGAACTCTTCACACCAGACCCACTTCTCCCAGTCAAAATGAAGGGCACCCAGCTAATCCTGCCTTGAAAGAAAAAACACTCTTGTGTTTGACTTCAAGACTGCATTGCTGGATGGACAGGGAACGTGGCTGCTAATTCCGTTGTATTGTATTCGCCCAAACATTCAGGACAGCGCTCTGCTTCTCAAGCAGCTTGGCCTATCAGATAGAGCATGAGCCTGAGAGTCGTAGGACGTGAGATCTGATCCTGGTTCCGCCCCTGGTCTGCTCTGTGACCTTGGGTAAGTCACTTGACTTCTCTGGGCCTGAGTTACAATCATCTGTAAAATGGCAATTAGGACAGTAAGCCCCATGTGGGACATGGGCTCTGTTTAAGCTGATTACCTGGTATCTACTCCAACACTTTGTACAGTGCCTGGCACAAAATAAGTGCTTAATAAATTGTTGTTTTTTAAAAGCTTCTGCACCTTTCAAAATGTTTCTGATATTTCTTTCCCATTATAAGAAACTCATTCTCCTGTTGCTAATCTTAGACCATCTTTGCAAAGTAAGTTGAGGGTTAACTATTCTTTTTAATGACAATGAGTTCACCCATCCCTAAGTGTAATCGGCCACATTATACACATTTTTCCCCTATGATCAGGTACATCACAGATAGGTAGTAGATGTTATATGCTAATGTAGTAACTTTTTTGATTAGTACATTTTCTGGTACATCAAGCAGACTGCAGGGATCATTTTCCAACACATTGGAAGAAAATTTTGGACTCATTCCAACCATTTTCACTAGACATAATTGTATCTACTTTCACTATTAAGCGAGAGTTGCCGCGAACTTCAGTTATTACACCACCATCAAATTATTGTAGCCTGGTGATGAGGAAACACACTTTCATTTGTTTACCCAGACCCGTTTGACATAGGTAAGGTTAATTTAACTCTAATCTGGTTGTGCATGACTATTTACTGCTTCTGAAAATTCTACAAACACATTGTAGTAAAGGCCTCATTAGGGATTTAAATTTATTTTTGGGGGGTTTTTTTCGGCCCTCCAGACTCCTCTGTGCCCCCTTGCAGTTCTCCAAGCAGAAACTGCTTGGTTATTCTGCTGTCATACATTCTCTTCACAGTGACTGCATATCAAAGTTTTAAAGTTATTAAGTTTTCCTAAAGTTAGCAGTGTGGCTCAATGGAAAGAGCCTGGGGTTGCAAGTCAGAGGTCATGGGTTCGAATCCCAGATCTGCCACTTGTCAGCTGTGTGACTGTGGGCAAGTCACTTCACTTCTCTGTGCCTCAGTTACCTCATCTGTAAAATGGGGTTGAAGACTGAGCCTCACGTGGGATGTCCTGATTACCTTGTATCTACCCCAGCTCTTAGAACAGTGCTCTGCACATAGTAATTGACTGACTAAAAAGATCTCAGAATGGCTAACCATTCATGGGATTTTCTAATGTTACCCTATTCTAGCCTGGATATCTGAGTATAGTTGGAAAACAGGTTGAAAAAAAATGGCTGGCAAAAAGCAAAAAGGAAATTATTTGCAAGAATAAGGAGGATTAGCAATGTTAAGAGCAAATATACAAAACCAGTGCGTTTCTCATTTTCCAATCCACAGAAAATCACTCAAGTCACTTAATTCCTCAGTGCCTCAGCTATTGCATTTGTAAAATGGGAATTAAGATTGGGAACCCCAAGTGGGACATAGACTCTGTGTCCAACCTAATCAATTTCTATCTACCTCGGCGCTCAGTACAGTGCCGGGCACATGGTAAGTGCTTAACAAATCCCCGCCCCACCCCCGTATAAAAAAATAGAATAATATGACCATACTGTAATGTTTTAGAACACAGTTATTCTTCCAACTCCCAATGTACCTTGCCATGAGGTCTATATACACACACATACCCACTGGACTTATCTGGATTTTTCAAGCCCTGCAGAGTGCCATGTGCCTGAAATGTCCAAATAACGGAGGCAAAAGTGGATTTTGAAGCCTGGATTTTTCAGTCCGTTTCTGGGGTAGAATCATCTAACTCTAGGCAGATGTCTAGAAGTTCCTCGGAATAAACTGGTAGGTCACGAGGATGGATAAGCTACCCAATACATTCTATAATTGGATTTACCTGTGTTAACCTGCCTCTGGCAGTGGATCATATTTACAAAGATATTTGTCTCAAGAAATGGCAAGTTTGATTTCCCAACAAAGTGAACTGATATTCGAGAGAGACTCTCTCACATTTTTCACCCAGATTGGGGGCGGAGGGGAGTCTCCTGTCATATCTTTCCTTAAGCCATATTTGCTGCAGTTCTAAGTGTCATTTCTGAGGTGATTTTGGACAAGTGTTCCTGATTTCCTCATTAAATTGCAAACTCTCTGAAGGTAGAGAGCATGCCTCCTAACTCTTTTGCACTCTCCCGAAGCACAGTACAGTGTTCGGTGCAAATCGCTGTACTGATACTATTGATTGGTTCCTTAGCTCTACCTGAGACAATACTTTTCAGTCAAAACTCTGACATCTGGCCCAAAATGCTGTCCCCAAAGATTTTGTTTGTCTTCATGAAGTTAGAGAGAGTGTTAAAGATAAGCTCTGAAAAATTTAAAACCAGGTAAAATAACTATCCATCAGGGTCTCTATGACTTTTTAATCGTGGCTGGAATTTCTGCTGGACTGATTTTGACTTCCAGGATATATGGAAACTATGGATTTTGGTCAGTTAGACCTTAGTTGTTTTGATTTATTCGATCTGTCATATAATGGACAGTTTACTCACTGATGGCACCTTAGAAAGTGTGACTGCAATATTGATGATTAATCAGAAACATTCACACTAGCTGATTCGGAAACTGACCAATAGAGTTCATCAGAATTTAAATTCCCACAATTTTTTACCCTGAGAAAATAGTAAAAAAAAATCTAGGTGAACCAAAGCACAAAATGAAGTTAGAAAGAAAGGAGTAAAGAAAGAGATCTAAGTATAACGTTTCCCAAGGGACCCTGTCAAGGACATCAACTCCCTTCTGAAATCAAGGTGAATTTTGCCCAAGTGTGGTGATGATGATGATAATGATAATAACACCACCTGTGTTATTTGTGAAGTGCTTGCCAAGCAGTGTAAAAGCACTGGGGCAGATTGAAGATAATCAGGTCCCACAGGGGGGCTCACAGTTTAAGTAGAAGGGAGAACAGGTATTGAATCTCCATCTTACAGGCACAGGCTCACAGTCTTAATCCCCATTTTACAAATGAGGTAACTGAGGCACAGAAAAGTGAAGTAACTTGCCCAAGGTCAGTGTACAAAGTAGGTACAGTTGGGGAAGAGGGAAAGGGGATTCAGGTAAAGAAATGGTAGTTTTCTACAAATATGTAAAATAGTTGAGGGGCAATCTACTCCCTTCAGATGGCAATGATTTAAAAGATGAATCAATGCCTTCAATTGCCAGTAGAATCCCAAATGACTGGCTTTTAATAGTAGGAACCAACTCTTTTAACTGCCACATAAACTCTTACAGCTCTTCATGTCTTTCCCTAATACATTAAGCTACTTCTGTACGCCCGGTGGCTCTTTCAGTTTAGATTTTACTATGCTACTATTTTACTAGGTAGTTGTAATAAACCGTAATATATTGCTCCAACTCACTTAAATGTGCATGAACATAACATTTAATAGGATTCTCCTTGAAATTGGTATCATTCCTTTGATTTATGTTCCGTACACGAGAAGAAAATGTATCTATTTTGACGATTTCAAGGTGGCGAAATTAAAAAAAAAATATTTAAGGGCCTTGTCATTTTTGTAGTCAGCTGGTCAATACTAGTTTCTGATCATCGACTACAGAAAAAATACCTCTAAGAGAGACTGGAGCAAGTTCCAAAGGACAGAGAAGACGTCGCCGGAGAGGTAAACTGGATTATCCTGAGGGAAATATTTGAATTCCTGAGAAGGCCAGTAAGCGGTGTGGGTTGAATATTATATGGGCATTACCTACAAAGATACCATATCACCCAATCTGATTATTATTATTGATAATTAGCTGATAATTATTATCATTGTAGTTTTAAAATAATAATAACTATTTATTATTTTGGTTTTTGTTAAATGCTTACTATGTGCTGAGCGCTGGAGTAGATACAAGAGAGCCAGGTTCCTCATGGGGCTCTCAGTCTAAGTAGGAAGGAGGACAGGTACTGAATCCCCCTTCTGCAGATGAAGGAACTGAGGCGCATGCCCAAGGTCCACAGCAGGCCAGTGGTGGATCTGGGATTAGAACCCAGGTCCTCTGACTCCCAGGCCCAGGCTCTTTCCACTAGACCGCACCGCTTCTCTAATGATACCAGTGCCACGAGAGGTTCCCATAGTGGCCCTTAGTTTGGGAATTTCCCAGATAAGGAATGATTTGGGTTAGTTACCCCAAACCATATAATAGTAAGAAGAAGAACACTTATGAAGTGCTTACTAAGTAGGGCACGGCCTAGTCAGAAGCAGCGTGATCTAGTGGAAAGGGCACGGGCTTGGGAGTCAAAGTTCTAAGTCAAAATCAAAGGATTCTAATCCAGTTCAGGCTTTGGCCTGCTGTGTGACCCTGGGTAAGTCATTTAAGTTTTCTGTACCACAGTTTCTTTAAATTGGGAAATACCCACTCTCTATCTGTGAAGCACTTCTCTGAGTGTTGGGGTAGAAGCAAGTTAATCAGGCAGACTATAAGCCCCATGAAGGACATATACTATGTCTGATATATGTATATACTGTATCTACTCCAATGCTTACCACAGAGTAAGTGCCTAACAAATACCACATATTTTTTAAGGTTATGTGATAAGTGCTCTGTGCCAGGCCCAGTACTAAGCATTAGGGTAGATACAAGTTAATCAGTTTGGACACAAGTCCACGACCCACATGGGGCTCACAGTCTTCATCCTCATTTTACAGATGAGGTAACTGAGGCACACAGAAGTGAAGCTACTTGTCCAAAGCCACACAGGCGACAAGTGGCGGAGCCTTCTGACTCCCAGACCTATGCTCTATCTGCTAGGTCGTGCCGTTTCCCAACAGTTATCATTATGTGTTTACTGTTGGGATAGATCCAGTGTTAGGAGATCAGACAGTGTCCTTCACCCTCAAGTTGTTCACAGTCTATTTCATCCCCGTTTTTCAGATGCGGCCCAGAGAGGCTAAGCGACTTCCTAAGGTCACACAGTAGGTCAGTGGTGGAACTGGAACTTGAATCCTGGTCTCTAGACTCCCAGTTCCGGGCACTTTCCCACAGGTCATCCTGCCTCCCTGCAGGAATCTCTGAAATTCCTGGTGTTTTAGTATTTGGGGAAGGGAGCACTTTGTGTCATTGTAGTGCTTGACACATAGCACCTAATGAATATAATAATAATAATAGTAATTATTATTATTATTAACGCTTGCCTCTAATAAAGCTTTCCCTGTGACTGTCAGCCTGGCAGTCACTCTGTAGCAAAACCATTCCCACAGGATACTGGAGAATCTTGAGAATCCACCAACCTGCCCTCTGAGCCCAGACAGCGTAGAGAAGCCAGGATAGCACAGGGCAGAGGGATACAGACACTTGGCTCTAGTGGAAATCTGCAGTGAGAAGCTCCCACCCCCTGGGGAGATGCGGTTCATTGCTATTAAAGAGCATTATATGATTGGGAAATCATTATGGTGAATTAACCGCATATTGCATGAAATCATTCCTTCTATCAGCCCTTTGTTCCCGAAATGCAAGTGAGGTGAGAAGGATCTGGAACGATTTCTTCCTTTGCAAATTGCTTATCAACTATAACTTATAATTAACCCATTACAAGCGCTTGGCAAAGTTTCCACCCTAACAAAACTCATTTGGGAAGGAACTAATCTAATCCTATAAATGGATACATCCATGCCACAGTTACAATAACTTGAAATTTTTGTCGGAGAGTGTTTTAAATGCCATTTCCTTCATACAGTGCTATAGAAACCTAAAATGCTCCTAATTCTGGCAGAGACTCTAAATTAATTTTAATCCCATCTAAAATACTGCATAGGATGAATTGAGTTTTGAGAACTATTCAAAATGTACCCTTCTAAAGGCGAACACTTTGGGAGATGCCAAGTAGAGCATTTTGATTCTGATTCAGGCATATGCCCGTTACTGAGCTCACGTAGGCAATCAATCTGGACTCAATTACTAGAGATAATGGGAAATGTAATACTTCACTCCAGTAGTTTAATACTCTTGCAGGATTTAAGATGAAATGCCATATTAACCAAAAAAGGAGATGATACTAATGTGTGTGAAGAAATGACTCTTTTACAGGTGGTAGGACTCACATTTAGCTGTACGAAAGGATCATTTGGGGATGTGAAAAAAGTATATTCCTCGGAGGAGTTAGCACAGCCATTAAGTAATACTTGATATGAATATATTAAGGGATTTTACACAGGATCATTCCAATCAGGAAGAATATTACATTGTTATTAGGATTATAAAGAGTAGGGACATTATCCTGACAATGAAATCTATCATTTTGGAAATTCTGCTGGCTACGCCTGTTTCTACTTGGGCGTATATAACACTAATTCTGGTATTTGTTAAGTGATTAATACCTGTAAGCACTGGGCTAAGCGCTGGGGAAGATACAAGATTTTCAGGTCCCACATGGGGCTCACAGTGTAAGAAGGAGGGTGAAGAGGTAATGAATCCTCATTTTACAAATGAGGGAATTGAGGCACAGAGGAGTAAAGTGGCTTGCCCAAGATCACGTAGCTGGTAAATGGCAGGGCTGGAATTAGAACCCAGATCTTAAGCAGCATGGCTCAGTGGAAAGGGCAAGGGTTTGGGAGACAGAGGACATGTGTTCTAATCCTGGCTCCGCCATTTGTCTGCTGTGTGACCTACGGCAAGCCACTTAACTTCGCTGCGCATGGGTTACCTCATCTGTAAAATGGGGATTAAGACTGTGAGCCCCACATGAGAGAAGCTGATTACCTCGTATCTACCCCCGTGCTTAGAACAGTGCTTGGCACATAGTGAGTGCTTAACAAATACCATCATTATCATTATTATTATTATTATTGTCATTTTTCTGACTCCCAGGCCCATGCTATTTCCACTGGGCCATGCTGCTTTCCTTTATACTCTCTAGATATCGTGATCCGTTTGGCCAGTTCACTATAACAGGGCTTAATAATTCCTCTGAAACCCATTGGCATTTTTGGTGAACTTAATAAAACAGTTGGGATTTCAGTAGTTTCAGTGCATTTTAAGTCATGGAACCAGGATTATTGACTACCCAAAGGAATGCAGTTTGTGGAAGTCATCCCTAACCTGCTTCCCTATTAGACTGCCGCCCTGATTCCAACACATCTCCCCATTTCCTCTGGAAATATTTTCCTTAGGCCTAGAAATGATGAATTACATACTCCCATCCGTCCTGGAACTCTTAATTCCTAGCACATATGGAATTTTTTTTAATGGTACTTGTTAAGCACTTACTAGGAGCCAGGCACTGAACTAAGGACTGAGGTAAACACAAGTTAATCAGGTTAGACACCGTCCATGTCCCACATGGGGCTCATAGTCTCAGTCCCCATTTTACAGATGAGGTAATGGAGGTGCACAGAAGTGTAGTGACTTGCCCAGGGTCACATAGACAAGTCACGGAGCAGGAATTAGAAACCTGGTCCTTCTGATTCCCAAAGCCTTGTTGGGAGTTCTTGGTGTTAAGTGTGGCTAGGAAAAGCACTGGATGGCACATTGTAGAGAATGAGGTTTCCCGGAAAATAGATAAAATGAACAAGATAGCTTTCGCCATCATTCATTTCTACTACTAGGTCTGTTTTTCTAGCACGACCCAAGTTTCAGGTTGTGAATCATCCATATACTTTGATTTGCTTTTGTCTCCCTCCGGAGCCTCCTGTCTGTCAGTCAGTCGTATCTATCGAGTGCTTACTGTGTGCACAACTCTGTACCCCCCGCTGGGGAGAGTACAATACAATAACCGGACGCAGTCCCTGCCCACAACGAGCTTACAGTCTATGGCCCTGTCATAGCTCTCCCTTGTACCTCCCTCTGAGGGAAAAAAATGAGAGAGAGTCTAGCCAGCTGGCTCTCTTACTTGCTAGCAATCTGGTCAAAGGCTTGGTGCAAGAGGCTCGTGAAAGTTTTAGTGAAAATGTAGTTTGGGAACAATCTGGGCTTCAATTCGCTTTGCTACCCTGCTCCTGTTAACACGGATCATGGAGAAAAGGACTGTGCTAGGGTAATAGCAATTCATTTACTAAGCTTTTTAGGCTCGAATTAATCTATAGAAGCATATCAATTTCATTTGATTGCAAGTGTGAGCTAATTATAGACTCAAGGCTATTTACAGATAACAGCTAACATCTCCTAATAATAAGCAACAAGTAATGGGCTGTAAAGTCCTCTGCACTTAGAATTACTATAGGAATGTGTTGTTGTTTTTAAAAAGCCATGTGCTAAAACAATTTTTATTTTCTTTTGTATTTAAGGCTACATAATTCAATCCTTGGACACATTGAAGGAATTAACTAAGATGGAAAAAAAAATCCTCTAAAGAGTAATTTAAGCATTAATTTGCCTGGTGTCTTTTTAAAAAGAAATTGCCTTTGTTAAATTCATGCATTTCTTGGCTCTGAACATAACTAATCTTTCTTGGTCAGGAGTAACACGCTCTTAATGCCACACAAATTATGGACTAATATTGTGCTTAGTTTTCTATTTGAAAAAACAAATATAAAATTGAATAGAAGCAATAACCATCAAAGCGCATTAGCTAAACAGCAACTGGCTAAGAGGCTATGATAGAAATTCTATTGCCAGATAAGAGGTACAAGCATGAAGCCATAAATTTAGAATATCATTCCAAATTCAACACGATACCGATCTCTGCAAGATTAGTAGTGCAGTTTTTCCAACTCGTGATTTGAGCTGAAAATGATCTTGCCCTTTGGAACACTCTGGACTGACTACATAAAGGGTTTTTTTTTAAGTGTGATTTTTTTTTTTAAGTGCTTACTATGTATCAGGCACTGTAGTAGATACAAGTTAATCAGGTTGGACACGGTCCATGTCCCATGTAATAATAATAATAATAATGTTGGTATTTGTTAAGTGCTTACTATGTGCCGAGCACTGTTCTAAGCGCTGGGGTAGACACAGGGGAATCGGGTTGTCCCACGTGGGGCTCACAGTCTTCATCCCCATTTTACAGATGAGGTAACTGAGGCACCGAGAAGTTAAGTGACTTGCCCAAAATCACACAGCTGACAAGTGGCAGAGCTGGGATTAGAACTCATGACCTCTGACTCCGAAGCCTGTGCTCTTTCCACTGAGCCACGGTGGGCTCACAGTCTTAATCCCCATTTTCCAGATGAGGGAACTGAGGCACAAGTGAAATGATTTGCCCAAGGTCATACAGTAGACAAGCAGCAGTGCTGGGATTAGAACCCAGGTCCTCTCCCTTCAGACCCGTGCTCTTTCCACTAGGCCATGCCGCTTCTCACCGGCTGCTTCCTGTGCTATACCACTTGGACTACTGAATCAGCCTCCTCACTGGCCTCCCTGCCCTCTCTCTCTCTCTCTTCTCTCCAGTCCAGACTTCACTCTGCTGCCATTTTTCTACAAGAACGTTCCGTCCACACCTCCCCACACCTCAAAAACATCTAGTAGTTGCCCATCCATCTCCGCTTACCGTCAGCTTTAAGGCACTCGATCAGCTCTCTCCTTCCTCCCAACCATGCTCATCTGCCTGCTCGCCAAACACCACGCTGCTCGCTCTGCGTTGATCTCGTCTGTCTCGCCACTGTCCCAGTGCTCACGTCCTCCCTCTAGCCCGGAACTCTTTCGCTCGTCGTTTCGCTTGTCGTATCTGACAGACCATTCCTCTTCTCATCTTCACAGCCTTATTAAAATCGCACCTCCTCTAAGAGGTCTTCCCAGACTAAGCCCTCACCAATTGGCCCCCCTTTCTGCATTACCTAGGGACTTGGGTCTGTTCCCCTTAGGCCCTTTGATTCTCTCCTAACCTCAGCCCTACGTCACCATTAAGCACTTTGGCACTTTGATGTTCACCCCATTCCAGCCCCACTGCACTTATGTACACCAATCAATACTATTTATTCAATTCAATCATATTTATTGAGCGCTTACTGTATGCAGAGCACTGTATTAAGTCTTCGGGAGAGTATACTATAACAGAATTGGTAGACAGTTTCCCTGCCCACAACCAGCTTACAGTCTAGAGGATACCCTGATATTCTGCCATCTCCTCTCTCTGCAATTTATTTTAATGTCTTTCTCCCCAACTAGATTGAAAGGTGTTTATGGGCGGGGATTGCATCTATCAAATCTATTGTTTTGTACTCTTTCCAGCACTTAATTCAGTACTGTGCACCTAGTAAACGCTCAATAAATACCATGGACTGATGGATAATACCTGCTAGCCTGATTGATGTGCTTCCATCAGTGGCAGTCTGTGAGCACTTGCCATGTGCAGAGCACTGTACTAAGCTCCTTGGGTGGGTCCAGGACAATAGTGTTGGTACACACAGTCCCTGGCTTCAAGAGCTTGCAATCCGTGCCTTAATTCCCTGTTAAGCTTGTAGCTTCTCCTCATTCAGGGCCATAGCTGGAACAATTATATATATAAAACACATATGTATTACAGATATTATATCTATATAGATTAGAGTAAAAGAGAGAAATAGGTATAGGTAAACACACCATATTGTACAATAGATCTTCATTTATGAAGTCATTAAAAAAAGAATTAAAAGCCTCATTGAGTTACATAGGGTTGGCCATACAGAGATATATGAACTAGTTAAAAATTCACCTCACGCATCATATTTCTCTAAAGACTGCTTTACTTAAAGGAACATACTGAATTTTGCTAAACGAAATTCAGAAAAATAATCAACAGTAGCCTTGCAAGAAATCTACCAGCTAAATCCCTTCTTTTCTCCTCTTCTCCATTCCCTACATTAATGCCTTAATATAATTTCGGTTCTTCAGCTTTTCAAAGCCAAATATATATTCACTGTACTGTTTTCATTGCGGCCATTGGTAATATGACACTAGATTTGGGATGTTTATTCTTGATAGAACTTTTTCACAGGATAAGGTAAATATTCCTCTCTGGCTTTTACCTCGTTCATATTAATACTATTCATTATATTTTATGGAATACATATTTTAAAGCCTTCTGCTGGAAGGTGCTGAATTGAGAATGGAGCTATGAAAACTGAATTCATTCTTGGTATTTGGGAGTCTGGCCTCCCAGAAGATTTTGGCGTTTTATAGATTTATTGACTAATCGCGTAAACTACGTTCTTCTTCAAATCATTGAACCTGAAATCACCCATTCGTCAGCTCATTCCTTGGGACGTGTGATAACTCTTTTTGCTATGTATATATGATCTGACAAACATTTTTCAAGTGATGTTATTCTCTGTGAGATGCTACTGTGCACTCACCTAGTTCACAGGCCATTACTGGTGGAATATAGACTTGGGATGTTTATCACACGTTGGTAAAAATCAGTGGAACACAGTAGAAAACTAATAAAACATAGCGAGGCACCCTTTTCCAGCTCTGAAAGGGAAATGGAGTTGCATGAGAATAGCCTGTGCAGAATATTTTTCCATCTGGAGATTTTCTCCCTCGTGAAATCTTTTTTCCTCAAGGAGCAAAACCCAACCTCCTCGCTGACCTCCCTGCCTCCTGCCTCTCCCCACTCCAGTTCAGCCTGTACTCTGTTTTCCCTGCTCCTCAAGGACCTCCAGTGGTTGCCCATCCAACTCCACATCAAACAGAAACTCCTTCCTATCAGCTCTGAAGCACTCAATCACTTTGCCCCCCTCTTCTCTCACCTCCCTGAATTCCCACTGTGATCCAGTCCGCACACTTCACTTCTCCAATACCAGAATACTCACTGTTCCTCCATCTTGCTACCAGCACCTTGTCCTCACCCTGTCTGTGGCCTGGAACTCCTTCCCCCTTCATATCCAACAGACATTCACTCTCCCCTCTTGCAAAGCCGTATTCAAAGCTCACCTCCTCCAAGAGGCCTTCCTCGACTAAAGCCCCCATTTCCTCTTCTCCCACTCCCTTCCGTGTCGCCCTTGCACTTGGATTCGTACACTTGATTCACCCCACCCTCAGCCCCACGGCACTTATAAACACATCTGTAATTCACTCATTTATTTTAATATCTGTCCCCCCTCTAGACTGTAAGCCCTGTGTGCTCAGGGAATGTGTCCACCAACGCTGTTATAATGTACTCTCCTAAGTGCTCAAGTACAGTGCTGTGCACACAGTAAACCTTGGAAGGCCCAAGTTTGCCAACTTCCTACAAGTCGGAAAGGCGAGCTGCTCCTAAATCCTTGCTCTGCTGCCCTGGAGAAAGGACTGATATTAATAATATCGGTATCTGTTAAACGGTTACTATGTGCAGAGCACTGTTCTAAGCGCTGGGGTAGATACAGGGTAATCAGGTTGTCCCACGTGAGGCTCACAGTTAATCCCCATTTTACAGACGAGGTAACTGAGGCACAGAGAAGTTAAGTGACTTGCCCACAGCCACACAGCTGACAAGTGGAAGAGTCGGGATTCGAACCCATGACAGCTGACTCCCAACCCCAGGCTCTTTCCACTGAGCAGCGCTGCTTCTCTGGGCACCCAGATGATGTGGCGGCAGGCAGGAGCGGCTGGGCCTTACGTTTAAGGAGGTGGTGGGAATCGGGACCTCGTTTAAACACCCTAAAAGGGGAGCTGAGTCCCTGACCTTCCAACCTCTACACTGAAACCTCATTGTGGGCAGCGACTGCGTTTGTTATATTGTACTCTCCCCAGGCGCTTACTACAGCGCTCTATACACAGTAAGCACTCAGTAAAAATGACTGACTGAATGACTGATCAACAGACTGAGTAGTGTGGGTACGTGACGTGACTTACCCTTCCTTGCGGCTCTGTCTTTGTAAAATGGAGGACGGCGTTTCTGCCTCTCCTCATCTCCCGTAGTTGCTGCCAAGAAAAAAAAAAAGAGATGACAGATGAAAGTGTGCTTTGAGTATTCAGAAGAAAGCCTTAAAACCATCCAAAGTCAAGCTGGTATTATAAACAATAGAAAAGATATTTTTTTGGGGGGGGATTTTGGAAATAAACTCTTAGCCTCATCCATCTGGCCCTGCAGCAGATTCAACTGCTATTACTATTTTGGCTCCTATATTTTTATAATGTAGAATAAAAGAATATGCACAGCTTATTTTTTATTCATTTAGGAAATGTAAATCGCAGCCCCTCACACATCAGGGATATGGCATAAAATGGGAATGAACATATTGGGCCTCTTCTGACTAAAGTGGACCATCAGTCAGAAGCTCTAAGAGGGGATGCAGGTATTTGTTTTTCTTTGTTGTTGTTATGGTATGGTTAAGCGCCTACTATGCGCCAGGCACTGTACCAAATGCTGGGTGGACCCAAGCAGATTAGGTTGGACACAGTCCTTGTCCCGCATGGGACTCACAGTCTTGGTCTCCATTTTACAGATGAGGGTAAAATGGATTCTAATCCCCTGGGTTCTAATCCCCGATCAGCCCCTTGTCTCCTATGTGACCTTGGGCAAGTTACTTCTCTTCTCTGTGCTTCAATTCCCGGATCTGTAAAATGGAGATTAAAACTGCTAGCCCTGTGTGGGACAGGGACTCTGTCCAACCCCGATTTTCTTGTATCTACCCTAGCACTTAGAACAGTGCCTGGCAGATAGTAAGCACTTAACAAATATCATTATCATTATTATTATTATTATTATTAATTACTATTATATGAAGTGACTTACCCAAGGTCACATAGCAGACAAGTGGTACAGCCAGGATTAGAAATGAGGTCCTCTGACTCCCAGGCCTGTGCTCTTTCCACTAGGCCTCGCTGTGTATGACCTTCAAGCTCATTTGGTTGAGAAAGGACACAGCTTTTTCTGAATGAAAGGGAGCCAAACTGCTCTTGCTTTATGGGGGTTAGTTTTGACCGCCAATTTGGACTCAGATTATTCACAGTAAAGGGGAGTTGAACTACACTGGAGAAGCTGATCGGGCAACCAGATATATCTTTAAAGAGACATGGAAAATTGTAGAATAGTGGAAAGAGCGCAGGACCGAGAGTCAGGAGACCTGGGTTCTAATCCTGCCTCCTTGTGACCTTGTGCAAATTACTGAACTTCGCTGGGCCTCAGTTGCCTGATCTGTAAAATGGGGATACTGTACCTCTTGGGCCACAAGTCCCTTGTGGATCAGTGACTATGTCCCAATGGATTATCTTGTAGCTATCCCAGCGCTTAGCTGAGTGCTGGGCACATAGTAAGCACCTACATATAACACAGTTTTTATTATTGCAAGTGTGAACATAGAACGATTTGAACATCAGGCTCATTGTTTAATGTTTTTAAATTAAGCATTTATTGCATTTAAGTGTTCGTATTATTTTTTATCGCAACCCCTGAGATTTTTCAGGCCTTTTTTTATATCGGTCCCACTCAGATAATCATCATCATCATCATCACCACCAATGGTATTTACTGAGCACCTACTATGTGCAGAGGACTGTACTAAGCACTTGGAAGAGTACAATCTAACAGGGTTGGTAGAAACTGCCATAATCACAAAGAGTTTTACAGTCTACAGAAATAAATGTCTTTATTTAGAAAAAGAAGGACTTTTTATGTGTGTATTTTCCCTGCTCCTTTTCTTGGTCAACGAAGAGTAATGAAAATCACTTCAGATGCCTGAGGCACGTTTCTGTTTTTTCATTTGACAGAATGTACCTTGAGGAAGACATTAGTAAAAAGAGTCAGAATCAAATTACAACGCTTTTATTTTCCCAAGTCAGCCTGGACAACAGAGAAATATATGTTCCAATTGTCTTTCTTTTTTTAAGGCCTGCCCAGGAAGTGTTTAGGGGTGATCTATGTTGTAGCTGGAAAGCAAAAGCAAAGGGAAGTTGGATGAGAGTGTCAGTCTTGAATGAATGGAAATGTCAAATTCAATCATAGCATTTTATATGTCAGTGGAGATGGGCTAATGAAATAGGCAGCAAATTACTGATTGATCTGACAAAATGGTGGTGGCGCTTACCGAAATAATTTATCATTTAAAATGTATTCAGTTTTCAAGTGAACTCATATTACGTGGCATTTGCATAGACTTTGGAGCAATACTAAATATGAATTCTGTTTACTTTCATTTCAAGGTCTTGACCAACCAATTTCAATTTTACCCACCCTGCTAATATCCTATCACTCAGCGTCCTTGCTATGTAGCTCCAGTTGACAGTAGCCGTGAGGAGTCAAATGTTATCGGAATGTCAGCGGTCTTCAGTGACGCCTTGGGGTAATTTTTCAAGCCACTGGAGGAGGAACGGTGAATCCCTTGGGTACTGGAGCTGGAAATTTCAGAAACCGGTGGGTGGGGGGACGGGACCCTGGGAGGTATCGTGGTAGTAACCAGCTCTGTAACGTGTGGGCTACAGTCACACCTGACGAAGGTAGGGGTTGGTCAACCTTTGGGTCAGGCGTTGAGTGCACTGCTCGACACAGAGCAAGAACTCAATAAATGCCATGGACTGACTGACTGATCTCAGGGGGAATCAATTAGTGATTTTTATTGAGCGCTTGCTGTGTGAAGAGCACTGAACTAAGCACTTGGGAGAGGTCGATACAGAAGAAGGGGAAGTTATGATCTCCGCCCTCAAGGAGCTCGTGAACCAGTCGGGGAATAAGCTAATTCTTTCGTATTGTACTCTCCCAAGGGCTCAGTACAGTCCTCTGCACATAGTAAGCACTTAATAAATATGACTGATTGATTGATTGATTGATTGATTGAATGAGGCCCCTAGGAATCGGCTAAATCATCACAGAAGCCGAGATCTGAAGGTTTTCAATCAATTCTGCTCGTGCCATTTTTCAGGCAGTTTTGAGTCCCCTGAGGGATTGGGGCCGTGTCTACCACCTGTAATAGTCTTTCTCAGTGCTTAGTACAGTGTTCTGCCTTCCGTCGGTGCTGTATGATGACTGCTATAATTCCTGCAGTGGTAATTATATTTCCTGAGCACTTACTGTGGACAGAGCACCGGTAAGCATTTCATAAATATAATTACCACTGCAGTTGGACTAGTCAATTCCAATTCTGGACTTATGATAAAAAATGGTATTCGTACGTGCCAGGCACCGTTCTAAGCAATGGAGGAAATACAAGATATCGAGGTTGGACCGAGTCTAAGCCCCACATGGGGCTCACAGTCTAAGTAGAGGAAGTAGGTTTAATCCCCATTTTACAGATGAGGGACCTGAGGCCCAGAAAAATGAAGTGACTTGCCTAAGGTCACACAGCAGACAAGCGGCAGGGCCGGGATGACTTCCGAGCCCGTGCTTTCCCACTAGGCCACGCTGCTTCTCTAACCTTTGATTGATTGATAGGTTGAAGAGAAGAGAGGCCTGAGGGAGGAGACCAGTAAGGAGGCTGATTCAGCATTACAGCTGGTATGGGATAAAGGGCATGAATCAATGTGGTGCCCAGAAGGTGTGGTGAGGAAAGGGCAGCTCTGAGAAATATCGTGGAGGAAAATCCAGCAGGATTTCAAGACCGACTGAACAAGAGAGCTGAAAGAGGAAAGAAAAAAATAGGTTCCGAAACATCAGATGTCGAAACAAACTAAAGATATTCAAAACTGCAGTAGTGTCCCACCTCCTCTCGGGCTGTGAGACATAAACCTGGAATAAAACGTGCTGTCAGCTTTTGGATAATTTTCACAAGTGTGTTGTAAAGAGTTCTACACTGAAGACCTGGAACCCAGACATGGAAGTGATCCTAATGCTCAATCGTGGTGATTTCTTGAGCATTTATCGTGTGCAGACCACTTGCATTAAGTGCTTGGGAGCATACAATAATGTGGGTAGACATGATCCCTGCCCTGGAGGAGATTATATTCTGGTTGGAAAGATAGACATTAAAGTACAGAGAGAGGAAGTAACAGAGTGTATAGATGCGTCCATAACTGTGGTGGGGTTGGGCGCGTAGGGGTACTGACCGAAGCGCCTAGACACCACAGAAGAGAGGGAGAATGGGGTGGAAAGATGAGAAGTTAATCAGGGAGATCTTCCTGGAGCAGATAGGCTTTGATAAAAGCTTTGATGATGAAGAGAGGCACTATGAAATGGGAGGGAGCAGAGTTTCCAGGGACAGAGTCTCTGGGCAGCATTCATGAAATGAAAGAAAACGAGGCTGTCTGAGCAGGAATGAATAAAAGAATTCTGCAAAGCAGGAGGCATTTTAATAGCACAGTAATACAGTGAAGCACATTCTCAAGCAAGGTGGTAAGTAACGTGGCTCGGTGGAAAGAGCACGGGCTTTGGAGTCAGAGGTCCTGGGTTCGAATCCCGGCTCTGCCACTTGTCAGCTGTGTGACTGTGGGCAAGTCACTTAACTTCTCTGTGCCTCAGTTACCTCATCTGTAAAATGGGGATTAAGACTCTGAGCCCCACGTGGGACAACCTGATTCCCTTGTGTCTACCCCAGCGCTTAGAACAGTGCTCTGCACATAGTAAGCGCTTAACAAATACCAACATTATTATTATTATTAGGTCATGGGTTCCAATCCCGGCTCCACCACCTGTCAGCTGTGTGATGTTGGGCAAGTCACCTAACTTCTCGGTGCCTCAGTTACCTCATCTGTAGAATGGGGATTAAGACTGTGAGCCGCACGTGGGACAACCTGATGACCCTGTATCTACCCCAGTGCTTTGAACGGTGCTCGGCACATAGTAAGCACTTAACAGATACCAACCTTACTAGCAGTAGGTCGCCGGGGATGAAGCCATGAGACAGACCGGCCTAAAACGTAACGGAAGGCAGAGGGATTACCTTCCTTGGGCAGACTTAGAGAATAGCTGCATATCGAAAGGCAGATTTGAAAGCAGCCCTTCCATTCGTTCATTCGATCGTATTGAGAGCTTACCGTGTGCACAACACTGAACTAAGCACTTGGGAGAGTACAGCAGAACACTAAACAGACACATTCCGTGCCCACAAAGAGTTTACAGTCTAGAGGGGGCATCCCAGGACAGATTTCGCCATTAAGTAGCATCGTCTTCAAAAACGCATACATCCATCAGTCAGTGGTATTCTGTGAGCGCTTACTGTGCGCCGAGCAGTGTACTAAGTGCTTCGTAGAATGCGATGAAACAGAGTTGGTGGCCACATTCCCCTGCCTGCAATGAGCTTACAGTCTAGAAAGGGGCTAACCACCTACAGAAATGAAAACCTTGGCTGAAGAATTTGTATACCGGCTTTCGAAAGAATCACATCTCCTGATGGAAGATATTTTGGCGCTTAAAAAGTGGTGCAACCTGGATATTTTTTGGACCACTCGACTGTAAGCTCCTTAAAGGCAGGGACCGTGCCTACTGATTCTGAAGTGCTCTCCCCAGCGCTCAGTACTGTGTTCCGCATCCAGTAGGCACTCATTAAATACCCCTGATTGATCTGGGACATACAGCTATTTTGGTGAGTTCATATTCCTCGCCAGCTCATTGTCGACACAACTCTAATGGAACGATGTAACCGTCGAAGCAATTCATTAGATAAAAGAAGCTTCAGATGCATTAAATTGCTGCTGACAACAATCCAGATGAATTGCCAGTATTCTCATCTCCTCGGGATATTCTGGGGCTCACAGTTCTCAGCCTTTCTGAGAGTAATGGGTCTTAGGAAGGCTTCTGTCATTTGGCCAGGAACGGGCTTCCTTTTTACGGAAATACTCTTCCACTCATTTTCCTTTGCTCCTTCGTTTTTGTTTTCAAAGCCTGACCTTGCAGATTTCCAAAGGATGCTGAGAAGAAGCACGGCCCAGTGGACAGAGCTTGGGCCTGCGAGTCTGAGGGACCTGGGTTCTGGAGGGGCTCTACTGTTCTGTCTGCTGTGTGACCTTG